>NW_008329624.1:2994141-2995418 GCF_000622305.1 Nannospalax galili
AAGCCAAAGGTCCTGCTCGACCATTGTTGGCTTTGCTTGGAAGCATGGAGGAAGTGATTCCTCTGTGTTGATCCTCCTCTTTGTAGACTGGACACTGGTTCAAATCCATCTGGTGGAGTCTCCATGGCCTCCCTGAACAAGAGGACAGGTGATTTATCACAGTTACAGGACATTTTGAGAGATGCTCCATAGTCCCCTGGAAATTAGTCAACCTTGGAGGGTAAGGAGCAAACCTGTCCTATTAGTATAGGCCTCAAGTTATGGCTGTTAAACATCTAAGAAGGTTAGTTCCACCAGTCTGGTGCTTCTAATTACCATGTGCCATGTAGATAAAGTTTGGGCAAAAACCAAACATTCTCAGATAAACCTTGACTAGACATATATTTTGTTCCTTAGACAAGTTGACTAAACTATGACCTTAGAAATTTTAAAATTATGTGTATGTTATTTTTGTCTCATCCTTTATGTATCATAACAAACCTTCACAGACCTTCATCACTTGCCTTTCTCATTTTTTCTATTTTGGAAAATATCTCCATTCCCATATCCTTTTAACATCTTTTATATTATTTTCTTTTTTAATAATTATGAGATATAATAATATTAACAAATATTTTCTGTTGTGAGAATTCTTTTCCCAGGGATACTAAGCAATGCTTATCCCCTTTTAAGGTTCTAGTGTCAAACCAATGTTTGATTAAAGTTTTACTGGGGAACCGATGAATTTTCTGAGCTTGCTTATCACGATAACTGAGGGATTGCTGAGGTGTATGTGTGACCTGAGATATGCACACTGGATAGCCTTTACCCAGCAGGGGTCATGCCTTCTCTTCCTAACCTTCCCCAGATTGTCTACTTTAGTCCTCCCCAAATCTAGGAGACCATGTGTGGTTAGGGCCAAATTACATACAGTTGGCTGGGAAGAGTGGCTGGGTACTCCAGTGAGGGTCCAACGATCCTGCTTGGCCCTCTTTTAATGAATGAGTACAACCATCAACAAGCCCAGTTATGATGATGTTTGGTGATCAGGCTCAGCCAAAATCGTGGTGATCGTAGTTATTTCATGCAGAAAGGACTGCTGTACAGCATCATCTTAGTGAAAGCATGAGGGAGAAACATACGTCTTTTATTTTTCTGAATCGGTGTTACTTGACTTAGTATAACAGTTTCCAGATTCATCCATTTGCCTGCAAATTTCATTATTTCATCTTTCTTCACTGCTGAATAGAACTCCATTGTGTAAATATACCACATTTTTGTTAACCACTCGTCAGTTG
>NW_008329624.1:2996546-2996700 GCF_000622305.1 Nannospalax galili
GACACCTATATCCTGTAAGTTACTGCCAATATTTTCTTCTAATAGTCTTAGGGTTTCCAGTTTCACATTGAGGTCTTTGATCCATCTGGAGTTGACTTTTGTGCAAGGTGAAAGATAACAGTCTAGTTTCATTCTCCAACAGATGGAGATCCAG
>NW_008329624.1:2997586-3054274 GCF_000622305.1 Nannospalax galili
TCATTGTGAAGATCTTTGGTGTCTTTGGTCAGATTTATTCCAACATATTTTAATTTTTTTGCAGCAATTGTGAATGGGAGCTTTCCCTTGTATTCTTTCTCCAATTGCTTGTTATTTGTATATAGAAAGGCTACTGATATTTGTAGATTGATTTTATAACTTATAACTGATTGATCAGTTCTAGGATTTTTCTGGTGCAATTTTCAGGATCTATTAGTTATAGCATCATATCATCTGCAGAA
This sequence comes from Nannospalax galili, assembly GCF_000622305.1. NCBI lineage: Eukaryota > Metazoa > Chordata > Mammalia > Rodentia > Spalacidae > Nannospalax > Nannospalax galili. The sequence goes on from NW_008329624.1 coordinate 2,997,829, forward strand.
AGTGATAGTTTGATCTCTTCTTTTCCAATTAGTACTCCCTTAATTTCCTTCTCCTGTCTTATTGCTCTAGCAAGCGTTTCCAGCACTATGTTGAAAAGGAGTGGAGATAGTGGACAGCCTTGTCTTGTTCCTGATTGTAATGGGAATGCTTCCAGTTTTTCTCCATGTAGAATGATGTTGGCTGTGAGTTTGTTGTATGTAGCTTTAATTATGTTAAGGGATGTTCCCTCCAGTCCAATTCCCTCTAGGACTTTGAACATAAATGCATGCTGAATTTTGTCAAAAGGCTTTTCTGCATCCATTGAGATGACAATGTGGTTTTTGTCTTTGAGTCCATTTATATGATTAATGACGTTTATTGACCTGCATATATTGAACCATCCCTGCATCTCTGGGATAAAGCCCACTTGATCATCGTGAATGATCTTTCTGATGTGTGTCTGTATACGGTTTGCAGGTATTTTCTTGAGAATTTTCGCATCTATGTTCATTAAGGATATGGGTCTATAGTTTTCTTTTTTGGTTGTGTCTTTACCCAGTTTGGGTATTAGAGTGATGCTGGATATTCTGGATCTTTTTATTGTCTGTTGTGAGGTTTCCCCTCTCATCTCTGATTTTGTTGATTTGGAGTTGGTTTGCTCACTCTTTCAGTTAACTGGGCTAAGGGTCTGTCTGTCTTGTTTAGCTTTTCAAAGAACCAGCTCTTACATTCATTTATTCTGTGTATTCTTTGTTTCTATTTTATTAGTTTCTTCTGATTTTTGTTATTTCTTCTCTTCTGCTGGGTTTGAGTTTCATTTGTTCTTGCCTTTCCAGTGCCTTGAGTTGCAGTGTTAGGTCCTTCTAATTTTTTTAATGTAGTGCCCTTCTTTAACTGCTCCATAGCTTGTAGGTAAAGTTTGCAGATGAAATGTTGTCTCACAAAAAGGGAGGATGATGAGGCATTGATAGAAAGGTTGACTGTCACTTGCCAAATGGGAAGTGGATAACGGGGGTGGGAATCATGAGACTAGTTTTGTCCATGTTTGAAATTTTTACAATAAAGCCAACCAATAAAGTCTATAATAAAAATTTTAATAACATAGGAAAATATTTGTAACTGCCAACCACTTACAAGACTGCAATACTTTTTAGGTGAAACGGATCTGAATGATGCAATAACAGAAGCTGGGAAGACTTATGAGGAGATTGCCAGTCTTGTGGCAGAACAGGTACTCACATAATCACATGGGCCCAGTTAGACTTTTTGTTTTCCAATCCATATTTTTAATATAAAGCCCCTTTTTATTTTTATTGAATTTTTGTGTATTTTATACAGAAAATCTTTAAAAATTTTTTTCATATATTATTTATTATTTTTATGTGTATGTGTGTATTGCCTACATGTAGGTAAGTGCACCTATTGTTGTGCAGTGCCCACAGAGGACGGAAGAGGCTGTCGGATCCTCTGGAACTGGAGTTACAGACAGTTGTTAACTACCATGTGGGTGTTGGGATTCGAACCCAGGTCTTCTGCAAGAACAACCAGTGTTCTTAACCACTGAGCCATCTCTCCAGCCCCATACAGAACATCTTAATCATCTTTATACCCCCTTCCCCATCGGCACCCTCATATAGCCTACCCCCACTAGAATTCATATAGTCTGTCATGTGTTAAGGCCTATCAGGTCAAGTTAGTGTCCCCAGACGTCCCTCAATGCAAGTTCATCCACTGGGGTCTAGGCAGCCTATCTAGAGTCCCTCTCTTTAAGATCAGCTCTTCCTCACCCAGAAGTAATCAGCTGCCAATAATTCTTCGACTAAGATTGAGTAAATCCCTTTTTTTAATGTTTTTTGTTGTTGTTGTTGTTGTTGTTGTTTGGTTTTGTTTTGTTTTTGAGACTAGGTGTCCCTGTAACCCCAGCCAGTCTGGAACTTGCTATGTGTTTTTTTTTTGTTGTTGTTGTTGTTTGGTTGGGGGTTTTGTTTTGTTTTGTTTTTTTTGAGACTAGGTGTCCCTGTAACCCCAGCCAGTCTGGAACTTGCTATGTTGACCAGACTGGCCTCCATCTCACAGAGCTCTCCTTGCCTCTGCCTCCTGAGTGCTGGAATTAAAGGCATGCACTACTACACCAGGCTATAAAGCCCATTTTAAGACAAATCCACATAGATACTGCTTTCTGTTTCTGTGTGCTTTTATCAATTGTATTTAGTGATAATGTTTCTTAGGTTAAGCCAAAGTGGACAAACGTGTCATCAAGAAATCTAAATGAGCCGGGCGTGGTGGCGCACGCCTTTAATCCCAGAACTTGGGAGGCAGAGGCAGGTGGATCTCTGTGAGTTCAAGGCCAGCCTGGTCTACATAGTGAGTTCCAGGACAGCTGGGGCTACAGGGAGACCCTGTCTCAAAAAGATCAAAACAAAAGAAAAAGAGTCTAAATGATGCCGGCCATAGTGGCGCACAGCTCTGACCCCAGGACTTGGGAGAGTGGAGCAAGGGGATTTCCGTGAATTCAAGGCTAGCCTGTGCTGTATAGTTCCAAGCTGGTCTAAGTTATAGAAATGTTTTATTTCAAATGACTTAGATTGCCATTTCAGCACTTGTGAGAGTCTGAGTTTGATCCCCAGCATCAGTGAAGAGGGGAGGGGGAGAGGGAGAAGAAAGGAGGGTTGGAATGCCTTCTGGCATTGATGCCTCTGATCCACCCTTAGCCACTAGGGAATTCTAATGTGTGGGAAAACCTGACTCAGATCTCGCAGTGCTGCCCAGCCTCTCTAGCCTTGTATTCCGAGTCTCTTAAGTAGCCCCATAGTGCCTGCCTTGGATGAGCCCCCAGGTTTTGGATAATATGTTTATATTTTCTGTTAAAATGTAGGCCTTAAACTGTGACAGCAGTTTTGCTTGTATATTTCAATGTCTACATTTTATATTTAATCCCTACATTTTATCGAAAACATAAAAAATATTATCTACGGGGCTGGAGAGATGGCTCAGCAGTTAAGAGCACTGACTGCTCTTGCAGAGGACCTGGGTTCAATTCCCAGCACCCACATTGTGGCTACAAACCACTTAATTCCAGTTCCAAGGGGAATCTAACACCCTGTTCTGACCTCTGTGGCGTTGGACAACATGGGTGCACTCACAAACATGTAGGCAATATACTCATACACAGAATAAAAAGATTTTTTAATTATCTAAACATTTTTAAAATTATCTAAAAGCATACAGTAGCAAATAAAAAAAATTTCCCAACTCACAAAGTGTTTTGGACTATCTCAAAACACCTAATTTAACAAATCAATCTCAAAATAATTTGATATTTATTATTTTCCATACAAGATTTGTTTTTTCTTAGGAAAACCAATCCTAAATGCTTAACACTCTGTTTTAGTTTTCTTTCTGTTGCTGGGATAAAGCACTGCATCCTGGGGGAGGAAGCAGTTATCTGGCTCAGACATCCAGGTCCATCATTGAGGAAGGTCAGGGCAGGAACTCAAGCAGGAACATGGAGGAAAAACAATGGGCGCACCCTCTGGCTCCCTCTCTAGCTCATGCTTTCTTATACAACCCAGGCCCACAGTGGGCTGGACCTTCCTACATCAGTTAGTAGTCAAGTGTCCTTCAGACATGCCTACAAGCCAGTCTGATCCAGGCAGTTCTTCAGCTGAGGCTCCGTCTTCCCAGGTTGTGTCAGGTTGACAATAAAAACAACCAGCACGCTCTGTCACTCAGTACGGCGCACAGAGAATCTGGTTAATACACTCCTCACTAGTTCCTTTCCTTGGTTTTCTAAATTCCTCCACCAGTAACAGCCAGCCTGTGTCTTGTTGCAGCCAAAGAAGGACCTCCACTTCCTGATGGAGTGCAATCATGAGTACAAAGGCTTTCTTGGGTGCTTCCCGGACATTATTGGTGCTCACAAGGTAAGGGCCACAGAGTCGGGGAAAGCACACAGCCTTGTTTAGATACCCATCATTACTGGTGACTCTGGTTGGCATTTCCTCTTAAAATCCATGTGGTACCTTAATCTTAACTTGCATGTGGCACTCTAGTGTCATGGGATGTCCTTGGGTTTGTTGGGAAACCTCTGCAGAGGGCCGATCTGTGATCTTAATGCTAGCATGTGGCTCTTTTAGTATTTTGCTTTATACAGAATCATGAAAAGGAAGCATAGGTAAATAAGCTTTGTATAACTTCAGATAACTTAATATAAAACTCACAACAGTACCTTCTTACAGGAATTTATGCTAGCAGAGTTGGAGTTTTAGGCATGGAACACAGTTTTTACATAGAAAGTGGAATTTTTCTCTCCAGACAACTGTAAATAATCAGCTGTGTGGTGACACTGGAATGGGGAATGTCGGGCTGCTTCTACAGCTACGTCCATCTGCGGTTGAATTTATGCTGATGCAGCAGTTTTGTAAACCAGCTAAAGTTAAGCCTTACAGTGGGCACACTTGGGCACCGGCTTATAAAATGCTGTTTCTAACAAGAGAGGACAGGTGACATGTGCAAGCCACACTATACCTAATTAATGGCTTTCTGAACTGCTCCCGCCCGTTCTGTGTGCTGCTAGCATCCCAGCAGTTTAGCCTGCACTGGAGGCAGCACCAGCACAATGCTTGCTTTTCTCTCCTTGGAATGTAAAGCTGCACATTTTAGCTTTGCTACATTTTTCAAGAAGAGCAATCTTTTCTGGAAGGAAATTGAAGTGAGATGCTTTTCTCATTCTTACCTGCTACACTGTTCTCTTCAGCACCAAGTCACTAAGAATATGTTTGTGAAATGGCAAAACTGGCTCTGTTTTATTCTAGCTGACATTTGCCCACCCTTTTCTGCCCTGCTCCCACCGCCCACTTGCTAACTACAGCCCACCAGGCGGATCGGCCGTGCAGGCTGAACCTATAGTTTCAGGGGTGCTTTGTTTCTACAATACCGGGAAACATACAAATAGCCAGGTAGCACATCCTCCACCAGCCTCTCCATTGTTTAACTGAAAACTTTGTTAACTGACCTGCCTCTGGTCTGATGTAGCTATGGTTGTCTGATGTAACTGTGGTTATTAGCTTTACCCCTGGCATGATGTAATTGTGGTTTTAGGCTTTATAAACGCTATCCTTCTCCTTCTTCCTCGATGTCAAGAGTCCTTTTGAGTATTATCCCCCTCTCAACCACTAGCGGTTATTAAAGGACTTTTGATTTGACCATCGCTATGTGGCATTCCTCTGTGCCTCATGGTATTACATTATCTGGAGGCCCCAGCAAGAGCACCACTCAAGGGGCTCAGTCTCACTCTGGCTCTCCCTGGCATGGTGAATTGTTACAAAACAAGCATCCTTTGAGACATTCCAGGGCCCTGTTACTCTCAACCAGTGCTGGAGAGTCCAAGAATAACTGCTGCATGACCCCAACACCAAAACTGCCATCACATGTGGCATTCTTCTGTGCCTTGTATTACATTAGCATTATTAGATTTTAAACTACTAATCCTTTTTTGCTCTGTCTTGTTAATACTGTTGTGTTTTCATCTTTCACAGGGAGCAATAGAAAAAGTTAAAGAAAGTGATAAGCTAGTTGCAACTAGTAAAATCACCCCTCAAGACAAGCAGACCATGATACAGCGAGTCGGCACCATGTCCTACGCTTTGCAAGGTAAGAAAAAAGGTTATGAACACCTGGACTTGTGGCTGTCAATGACAACTTGATTAAACCTGTGCATTTTATTACTTCTCAGAGACATTGAAGACTCCTTTTGTAGCCTTTAAAAAAAATATTTTAGCTGGGTGTGATGGCGTACACCTTTAATCCTAGCACTTGGGAGGCAGAGGCAGGTGGATCTCTGTGAGTTCAAGGCCAGCCTGGTCTACATAGTGAGTTCTAGGACAGGTGGGGCTATGGGGAGACCCTGTCTCAAAAAACTAAAAAAAAAATTTTTTTAATTTTATTATTTTTATGTGTATGCATGTATTGCCTGCATGTAGGTAAGTGCACCCATGTTGTGCAGTGCCCACAAAGGACAGAAGAGGCTGTCAGATTCCCTGGAACTGGAGTTACTGACAGTTATTAGCTGCCATGTGGGTGCTGGGATTCAAACCCAGGTCTTCTGCAAGAACAGTCAGTGTTCTTAACCTCTGAGCCATCTCTCCAGCCCCTTCCTTTTGTAGCCTTTAATGTCATAATGTTCTATTACATTTCAAAGTTTAGCTGCTAGCAGTCAGTAACTTCCATGTTCCAGGACTGGGGAATCTAAAGGCAGCTTGGAGAAGTCATTTTAGGTACAATTTACTGTTAGCTAAAAGATAAAAGTTAGGGGCTAGAGAGATAGCTCAGTGGTTATGAACATTTGATGCTTTTGCAGAAGATCCAGGTTCAGTTCCCAAAATTCACATGTTGGCTAACAACTATCCATCACTCTAGTTCTGGTAGATCTGATGCCCCCTTCTGGCCTCTGCAGGCACCGCACACATGGGTGCACTTACATTTGTGCAGGCAAAGCAATCATACACTATATACATTAAATAAAAGTCAGGCATGGTGACACACACCTTTAATCCCAGTGTTCAGGAGGCAGAGGCAGAAGGATCTCTGTCAGATGGAGGCTAGCCTTCTCTACATTAGGAGTTCCAGGCCAGCTGGGGCTGTAGAGAGACACTGTCTCAAAAGAAAAAAAAAAGAGCTAATTTAAGCCCATATGTGATTTAAATGGACTGTGGAGCCCTCATTAAACAAAATTGCTGGAAGAGAACTTAGAGAACTAAAAGCATCATATGTCCTTCAAGCTACACTGGGACAACACCCTTTGTAACTCCAGTTCCAGGGAATCCCACAGCCTCTTCTGGCCTCCATGGGCACCATACACACATGGTAGGTATACTTACATAGGTGTAGGCAAAACACTCATACACATTAAAAATAAAATACTGTTTTAAAAAGAAACAAAGTTGATGTCTAGAGATTGAGTGTGTTGGACAGGAGCAGCAGGTGGCTGTCTCTGTGTTTTGGTGGTGCCTGGGCAGACAGGAAGGACGGCCACAGTGTTCAGTAAGTTGACCAATGACAGCCGTCCATTTACTGGAAAGTGGTGCCTGCTGCTCACTTCAGCCTGTTTTCTACCTGCTTCATGGAGTGTTGCTGAGAACTGGCACTGCACGGAAGCCAGTCTGATTAAGTCCTGTGGAAGATGAGTCTTTACCACGCAGAGACATCACATGTTGCCATCTGAAATCTGGTGGGGGCAAAACTGATCTCTGTGTTTGTTCTGTTGTAGCGGAGATGAATCACTTCCATAGTAACCGGATCTACGATTACAACAGTGTCATCCGCCTCTACCTGGAGCAGCAAGTGCAGTTCTATGAAACAGTGAGTGGCTCCCTTTCCATGCCTTTTGCACAGATGTGAGGAGAGGAGGGTTTGTGGTTAATAACTGTCTTGGTCTATAGGTAATCTGTTTGTAATCTTTAAATATTTTATTTTTTTTAATGTGTATGAGTGTACTGCCTGCTTGTAGGTAAGTGTACCTGTGTTGTGCAATACCCTAGAAGGACAGAAGAGGTTGTCAGATCCCCTGGAACTGGAGTTAACGGACAGTTGTTAGCTGTCATGTGGGTGCTGGGATTCGAACCTGGGTCTTCTACAAGAACAGTCAGTGTTCTTAACTGCTGAGCCATCTCTCCAGCCCCCTGTTTGTAATCTTTAATCCTAAGTAGTAAACCAAAGGAGGCTAAATTTGGAAGAAAATTTATCTGCCTCCTCTTCTTTGAAGAATGAGCATTGGCTGCTAGTGTTGACGCCTCAGGAGGTCCTGGGTGTGGCTTCCCCTCCTTCTCAGCTGTCTGTGCAGAGACAGTGCTGAATGAGATGAGCTCACCCTGCCCCCAGAGGCTCCATCCTCTCAGCCAGAGAAGGAAACCAAAGGAAGCCTTTGTTTGTGACCGTGGTTTTCAGAGTTACCAAGGGGTCTCTTCAGGAAAATCAAAATGACACAATATTCTAAATATTTTCATTCAGAAAACCACGATGAAAAAGTGAATCCTTTCATTCCGCTGCCTTGTAATGTTTTTTATTAGCACAGTGTATCAAAAACAGAGCTTTCCATGTAAATGGAACTCAGCCATCTGAGGAGCAGCTCTGTAGCTTTGGAGTGAGCACCTGAGGCTGCCTCGTCTCCCTCATCCGTAGTATTACCTACCTCCCGTGTGTTCAGGAATGATGGTAGCCCAGGCCTTGATCACATCCCTGTACATGTCATCTTTGGGCTGTGCTCTGCCAAAACCCTGGTGTGTTCTTGAAAAGGAGCCATGGTTCTTGTTTAATACATATTTGTGAATTATGTGTTGGCAGCTTTTGGTTTGGGAGCCAAGTTATGGGAAGAACTCATCTAAGCACACTTGGGATCTGTGTCCTTTAACTGCACACGTCCTTATAAATTGCTGTCATTGGGCCTTTGCCTTTCAGCATATTTTAGAATATAGTAGGTTACATTTTGTCTCTGAGAAAATACTGGGCAACACTTGAAATTCTGATAATAAGCCAGGTGTGGTGATTAATCCTAGCACTTAAGAGGCAGCAGCAGGTGGATCTCTGTGTGTCAAGGCCAGCCTGGTCTGTGTAGCAAGTTCTACGACAGCCAGGGATACACAGTGAGACTGAAGAAGGAGGAGAAGGAGAAGGAGGGGGAGGGGGAGGAGAGGAAGAGAGGAAGGAAGGAAGGAAGGAAGGAAGGAAGGAAGGAAGGAAGGAGAGAGAGGGAGGAAGGGAGGAAGGGAGGAAGGAAGGAAGGAAGGAAGAGAGGAAGGAAGGAAGGAAGGAAGGAAGGAAGGAAGGAAGGAAGGAAGGAAGGAAGGAAGGAAGGAGGAAATTCTGATAATGTTGATTTGCTAGTTTTCAAGTCCATATGTGGTATAATTATTGACGTTGTAATTAAAAATAGAAAATCATATGCATTTCAGCACTGTCTTTGCATAAATATAAGTGACGAATATAACGGCCCCAGGTTTTATATTAATGGAGTCTTATAGCAAAGTACCCCTTAAATTATTAAAATTTACATTTCTTCTTGTGGAACAAGTATGAGTGCATACTGCGTGTTTAGCAGGTGTGTCTACCCCAGATGTTTGGGATCCCAGGACAAGGCATCTGAGTCTATAAGGGGCTCCTGGTGTGCTTATGGGGCATGTAGAGCTGCAGGGCACCCGTGGCTCTGTCACAGAGGTGCAGACTGTCCACACACCACACAGAGCAGAGCAGGACGTGACCTCCCAGGGGGGGTCTTCATGGCAAAGTATTTAACAAGTTCATAATGTGTAACTCAAAAAAGCGGTAAAGGATAGAATGCTGTGAAGTTATAATCCATGTTAGATCTCAGAAGGGCTCTGTTTTTCACCAGATTGCAGAAAAGCTGAGGCAGGCCCTCAGCCGCTTTCCAGTCATGTAGAACAGAACGGAACATGAAGAAAACGCCCGAGTGCTTCCTTCTGACTTGGGACAACACAACTCAGAGTTATTTTTCCCTATCGTACAAGAGAGAGAAGAAGGAAGAAAACCAAAAAGAAATGAGTGGGAAAAGCGTTTTCTCTCTTAACCAGCCTGAACGCACTGCTTTGGGGTGGTCCCCTTTGCTTCATCTTGATACTCATTAGTTTCTCAATGGAAAAATGTCTATTTTTGGAAAACACTTAAATTTATCAAGATTTTGAATGGAGAATTAGGGGTTCCTCCTTCTGGTATTTTACATAGATCGTAATTTATACATTACCCATGATCTTCCAGTTCTTACCCAATGTCAGATAATTAGTTACTAATTGCTTTCTTAAAAATACAAGATATGCCAGAATAAAAATATATGTTTGTATATTTTTATAACTTTTCCAGTCCTTTGGGGTCCTGTCTGTTTAGGGAGTCTGCATACCCTTCACTGCTGTAGCTACAATTCAAGTGCTCGCATTTGAGGAGGGGGGAAGCAAAGGGGATTCCCAAACTGCCTAAACCCCGAGGTGTGTGGCGGCAAGGCCGTGGCATGTCCCATTTGCTGGGTGCGGCAGATGAGCACATCCTGCCTTTCCACTGCTGCCTGCACAGTCATTTCCCTGTGCGGCTTGTGTGGAGGTCGGCACTCTCTTTGCATTCCTTCCTAATTCCAGGTAAGGCACGTTTTATGCTAGAAATAAGTCAGAAAAGTTGAGGGTTTTTTAACTTCCCTGCCTTTGTCCCCTCCACCCCAGGGGGTAGATCCTGTTCCTCTGCCCAGGAAGACCTGGGGTAAAGAACAGTCAGCCTCCTCCAGAACTTCCAACCCTTCCACTCTTGGTCCTCAGATGTCCATCAGATGGAAGGAGGTGCTGCAAGCTGTCTGATCTGAAGCAGAGGGCTGGTCTGTGTTCTCTGAAAAGATGGAAACCTGAGTTAAGCACCTGATTGTCCCAGCAAATGGGAAAACTCAGGAACCAAGACAGGTGGTAGCTTGAAGGTTGAGCAGCAGTAAGCTGACGAGTACAGGATGACACCGTGTGACTGTCCTGACCTTCAGAGGTCCTGATGCATCCGCTGGTGGCACGGTGCACAGCAGGGTCTCAGCCAGCTGTTGGCTTGAAGTCTGACCACACTCATGCTGCCTTCCTCCTGGACAGTAGCCCCCTCCACAGGTGCCTTACAGCCTGATCCACTGCTTTTGTTTTTCTGACCTGATGATTCTATTGTAGAGAATGGGAAGTCTGGGCAAGCATAAATAAATGAAACCAAAAAATAAATAGCTGAGAAAAATCAAACACAAGGATGAGAACTTGTTCAGTATCACGGGTTTTTGTTAATATTTTATAAGTAATTTTCCCCACTTGATTTTTCTTTTATAAAATCCCATAGAACAGTGTTTATGATACAGCCATTTAATATATGTACAAATTGTAAAGAATATGTATATTTTACATAAATGTAAGAGCATGTAGACACCAATATATAAATAAATTGTTTTTAAAAACTGTACAGTAAATTCTCAAAGCACTGTTCCAAACTGGTTTTGGTATTTTTGTGTGAATGAGGTTTTGTTGCAAATTGCTTTTTAATTCCAGCTGCCAAAAGTTGTTCAAGTAATGAATTTTTCTCTAAACATTAATTCTGACATTAATAACTTAGGCTCCTTAGCCCAGAAGTTCCGGAAGCATATCACAATCACCTGAGAGCTGAAAGAAACCAATTCCAATGCCCTGTACCCACTTCCCAGCTGTTCTAAGGAAAGAGGAGTCTAAGAGGAGCTGATAAGATGGGGCACAGAGTGACGGCAGCAGACGGTGAGTGGAGAAAGTAGAGAGACCATGAATGGAAATCAGACAGTTCAGCAGAGGCTGGTCCTTGGAAGAGTGTCCTTCAGGTGGCCCAGTGTAAATGATGTGTAGATGCCCTCCTCTAAGGTGGACCTTTTATGTTGATGGTGGATTTTTAATTATGTCAACTTTTAGATACACAGATGAACTGCAATAGTACAGTAGCTTTAGAAAATCCTGGCAGGGAATGAATCACATATATTTGGAGCAAGGAAAAGAGCTTGGTCTTGTCCAGCAGAGTGGCTGCCTGCCTCCAGGGATTTGTGGCTCAGTCATGTTGGATGAAACAAAGTTCCCACACTGTGGACACAGCATCACCAGCTGTACTCGTGGGCACTGGTACTTGATGGCCGAGAGGTACTAGGACCCTGTTTCTTCCCTTTGGGGGAACAATTCGAGCACTGGCCCATGTGAGCCAGGCCCAGGCAGAAGTGCATATCACACTGACAATCAGCCCAGTATAGACCGGGAGGCTCCTTTCCCCGTGTAAGGAAGTATTCTTTCACAGGCCATAGGTGAACCCCCCCCCCCCAACATGACCAGTCTATGTCTTCATGGAAGAAATCAATAGATCCTGCCTAAAGGTGGGACTCCAAAACATTGTGTTGTGTAAAGTAGTAAAACTATAAAAATTCTTAAAAGAAAACAGGGTAAAGCTTCATGATGGGCCTTCTCAGCATCATGCTAGGTGGCATGTAGTCACAAAAGGACTACAGCTATCTGGTTCCACTTAGGTATGTAGAGGTCACAGACAGAAGAGTGGGCAGAGCTAGGGAGGGAGAAATGGGGGTGAAACTTTGGTGGGCTCAGGTTCACTTTGAGGTAACAGGTTTGCTAAAAAATTATGGAGTGGGACCAGTGCAGCTCTTAGCATAAAACCCACTTGGTCTCCTACTAAGGATCTTGTCAGACGCCCTCTAACAGCATGTCTTTGGGCTCTGGCTGGAACAGCATGTTCTAGTTCCAGGCCTGTGTGAGTTGTGGAATCATGGCCTATAAATTTTCAGGGCTGGTAACGGAGGCCTCACCTTTCTTCATGTGAATGTATATAGCAGCAATCAGCCAAAGCATCTCTAGGGGACTCTGCTCTTCTGCAGATCCCAGGCCACAGGATGTCAGCAGAGCCCTCAAGTGGGCTTGCTGCCTTGTGTTAAAGGCCAAGAGAGCTCAGCTGCCTTTTGAGGACACTACAGCAGTGTCTGTCTGTGAGGTTGGACCCCGAAAGACACCAAACCTTGAAATTCCCATTCTCCAGAACGCTGAGAAATTAAATGTATGCTGTTTTGCAGAGGCTCACATTATGGTTTGTTGTTAGAAGAGCATGAATGAACTTACACAGCCTCTCTGTCCCTCCCTCTTGCTCTCTCAACTGTTTTGTTTTGTGCTCTGCCCTGAAAATGTAGGCCACCTTGGCATCCCTAACTCCAATTTCCTCCAGCTGAAAAGACCACCAAGTTCTGTTTGCCCTTCCCTAGACCAGTCCAGAAGCCTGGCAGTCACTCGGAGCCAGTGTGAATCCCATATGTCTCAATGACCGAAGTCCTTAGTATCTGATGTCTGAAAGTACTGTTCACATATTGTTTGAAATCTTTGTTTAAGGAGGGGTAGAAGGTGAATTGACCTCCCATTACTCTTCATAGATAAAGTAGAAAGTCCATCTAAAGAGGCAATAGTTTTTCCATTCTCAGACTATCTTTTTTACAAATATTTTATTTATAAATTTGATCCCTGGAACTGGAGTTACCGATGGTTGTTAGCCGCCATGTGGGGGCTGGGAATCAAACCCAGGTCCTCTGCAAGAGCAGCCAGTGCTCTTAACCACTGAGCCATTTCTCCAGCCCCACAGATTATATCTTGACACACAATCCTGTTTGATTTTTATGTTATGTATACAACTGTTTGACCTGCTTGTAAGTGTGTCCGTGTCATACAATGCCTATGGAGACCAGAAGAAGGTGTTGGATCCCCTGGAACTGGAGTTACCCAGGTCCTCTGCAAGAACAGTCAGTTTTAAGCACTGAGCCATCTCTCCAGCCTCCCTCGTTTCCTTATGTTCCTGAAATTAGGCATGACTCCTGGCCTTGGTCGGAGAAGCAGTTGAGGACATGTTGCCAGTGCCCTTGTCTCTGTCTGGCTCTCTTCTTCCCGTGGTAAGAGTGGGTTAAGTGTTGACATAAAAGGACTGAAAACTGAAGAGATTTACACTCTGAAGACTGTACCAACACGGGGAAGAAATGGCAATTTGAGCAACAAAAAAGCTACGCTGCCAGCCCTGTGATTGGATTAGTTAGTGATGTAGGAGAAACTGTCCTCGGCCCTGGTTAGTATGCCCTCTTCATTGAACTAGTCACAGAGTAGTCTCAGCCTGACCCTAACAGTATATTGGCCCAATGAAGCCTGGAGCATTGGAAATGTTCCACATGGAAAACTTCAGTCTACCCTGACATGACAAACGGGAGGAGGTGAAACAAAACAAATTTCCAGAAGCAGACAAGCTTCATGAGAAGAGTGTGTCACTTTGAGCCAGATCAGCTCTGGATTGTATTTCAGAAGGAACTAGTCTTCAGTCCATATACGTCTATCCTGGGGGTGTTTTTAACCCAACCAGAACAGAGTGTGGACCAACACAAAACTATAAAACCTCAGATTCTTTTTTTTCTTTTCTTTTTTTTCTTTTCAATTTTTTTAGTAACTCAATTGCTAGGTTCTCCTGAACTTTGTAGATGATGTCATGTCATGTCATCAAACAAACATGCTCTCACTGTACACATGTTTCATGGTGGTGGGAGACTTCTGAATGTTATCTTCCAAACACAGTCAAACTGATACCATCAGATGTTACAGTGACTTAGTGAAATACAATGATTATCAATGCTTTAACCTATCATTGCAAATGATGAGCATTTAATGTTATTTAGAAGATGAGTATTTTTGATTGATTGTTAAGGGTAGTTGTTTAGTCATGCCTCACATACCGCCCACTGCTGGCCCTCAGCTTTACACAGCCCTGGCAGCTGAGATGTGTATGGGTACAAATCTTTTTATTTTCCTGTCAGTTTTCATAATAAAAGTGAAATGGTGCCTTATCTGTTGTTATTTTAATGCCAGCTTCTACAATGCCTCGAAAGAAAACAATCCAAAACCAAAAAGTTACAGGTGAGGGTAGATTGTTCCAGAAGTGGACACACAATTTACTTTTTTTTTTTTTTTTGTCAAGGCAAATAGTAAGGCACTCTGCTTAATTTGCAGAGAATTTGTGCAGGTCTTCGAAGGATCTGCCGCCAAGTCTGTGAGTTGAGGACTGTGCCATAAGGACAGAACAGCAGAAGTGAGAAGGTCTGTCTTCTCAGCCAAACCATTTTAAAGAAGTACACCTCAACAGGTTGGAGACATGGCTCTGTGCTCAAGAGCACTGGCCACTCTTGCAGAGGACTTGGGTTCAGTTCCCAGCACCCACATGGTGGCTAACAGCCATCCATAACTCCAGTTCCAGGAGATCCAAAACCCTCTTCTGGCCTCCCTCAGGCACTGCATGACACGGGTGCACTTATATGCCAGCAATACACTCATACACGTAAAATAAAAATAATGTTTTTAAAAGGAATTACATCTCTATCTGGGTGTGGTGTTACACACCTGTAATCCCACCCTGCACTCAGCAGGCAGAAGCAGGCAGATCTCTGTGAGATCAAGGCCAGCTGGAGCTACAGGGAGACCCTGTTCAAAAACACACAAAAAAATTATACTTCAAATAGATTCATTCTGTTTCTATTGTGAAAGCTAGTTATGTGATAACATAATATCCAAAACTTTACTAGTGATCAGGGTCTCATCTGACGATAGCAGAATTGAAGAAACTGCAAAGTCTGTAAAGGAGGTTCAGAGAGTAGAGCCGTTCATTTTCAATGTTGTGCTCTGGCAATGGATGACAGAACTGATGCTGTATGTGTGGCTCAACTTGCCGTTTTATACATAACACCACTGAAGAAATGGCGTCTTTAGTGCTGATAAAAGATTTACACTAAGGGGTCTGGAGAGATGGCTCACTGGTTAAGAACACTGGCTGTTCTTGCAAAAGACCCTGGTTCGAATCCCAGCACCCACATGGCAGCTAACAATTGTTGGAAACTCCAGTTTCAGGGGATCCAGCGGCCTCTTCTGTCCTCCGTGGGCATTGCATGACACAGGTGCACTTACCTACATGCAGGCAATACACGCATAAATACATAAAATAAAAATTAAAAAAATAAAATATTTTTTTTAAAAATTTACACTAAAGGCTAGAGAGATGGCTCAGCGGTTATGAACACTGTTCTTGCAGAAGACCCGGGTTCAAATCCCAGCACCCACATGACAGCTAACAACTGTCCGTAACTCCAGTTCCAGGGGATCCAACAGCCTCTTCTGTCCTCCGCAGCCATTGCACGACATGGGTTCACTTACCTACATGCAGGTATAACATTCACACACATAAAAATAATGAATAAAATATTTTTTAAAAAAATATTTACACTAGTAAAAAATGTTCAAGTGATTTTCTTTGTCCACCGTGAACACATCTGATGCGTTTACTGCTCGTGCCCTGGCAGATGTAGGTAAAAGAGAGGGACTTGTAAAACTAATAGAAGATGATGTCATTGCTGCCCCAGATTCATGTTTAACAAAGAGTCATTGCATAGTACATCAAGACAATGTATGCAGTGCTGGAGAGGTGGCTCAGTGGTAAGAGCACTGGCTGTTCTCTCGGAAGATTTGGGTTCAGTTTCCAGCACATATGGCAGCTAACAACCATTGGTAAGTCCAGTTCCAGGGGATCTGACACCCTCTTCTGACCTCCACAAGCATTGACTGCACTGTGAACATACATGCAGACAAAGTACTCATACACATAAAGCAGAAATAAATAAAGCAGGTGTGGTGGTGCACGCCTTTGATCCCAACACTCAGGAAGCAGAGGCAGGCAAATCTCTGAGATCGAGGCCAGCCTGGTCTACATAGTGAGTTCTAGGCCAGTTTGGGGCTACAGGGAGACCCTGTCTCCAACAACAAAAAAAAAGCCAAATAAAAAAATTATGCACAAAAGCATTAAAAGTGGATAGCATCAAAGTAGATGATCATCAAGACCGAATTGTTAAGCCAGATGTGGTGGTGCCCACCTTTGATTCCAGCACTTGGGAGGCTGTGGTAGGTGGACCTTTGTGAGTTCCAGGTTAGCCAGTTAGCTGCATAGTGAGACATGGCTTTAAAAAAAAAAAAATGAAGACTGAATTTCATAAGAGCCAAGGGATTAAATCAGTGCCATTTCCAGGAATTCCCTAAAAGTGCTGGTGCTGGGGCTAGAGAGATGGCTAGTGATTAAGAGCCCTTGCTGCTCTGGCAGAGGATCTGGGTTTAGTTTTCTGCACCTACATACATAGCAGCTAACATTTGTAATTCCAAAGGATCCATAGACACCAGGCATTGGCGCACACGCATACATACATATATACATACGTACATGAAGGCAAACACATGTAAAATAAAGACAAATCTTTTTAAAAAAAATTTTTTTAGCTGAGCATAGTGGTACATACCTATAATCCCAGCACTCAGCAAGCAGAGGCAGGTGAATCTCTGTGAGATGGAGGCCAGCCTGGTCTACATAGTGAGTTCCAGGCCAGTTGGGGCTTCCAGAGAGACCTTTCGCCCTTTAAAAACAAATTTGTTTTTAAAGAACTGAGTGTGGTGGTACACACCTTTTATTCCAGCACTCAGGAGGTAAAGGTGGGTGTCTCTGAATTCAAGGCCAGTGGGTCGACAAAAAGGGTTTGAGGCCAGCCAGAGTTACATAGTGAGGCCCTGCATATTTTTTTTAATCATTTTTTAAAGTACTGGTGCTGAATATGGTGACATCATTTACTTTTTAGAAGAAAGCTAAGTCATGGCCAAATATTGAAAAGATTTTATGATTTGCACATGTTATCAAGTTGTTTATGAAATCAACAAAATTTGTGCCAGAACTTGGATGAAACAGAACTTGGATTTAACAGTTCATTTAGACACCCATTTAAATGAGTTAAATATGTGTCTTCAAGGTGAAAACCATTGTATCATACAATGTTTCAAATCATAACACCATTCCAAATGAAACTGGAATTACGGCAAGCCCAAATTAAGGCAATAATTCTACACATTTTGACACTGGCTGAATAGTCCTGTGAACATTGAGAAGCATATAGCCTTGCTTTTTAGTTTGATGCAAGAATTTGAAAATATTTCTACATGTCTGGGAAAATATTTTGGTATATTTGAGACTCCATTTTCAGTCCGCATAAATATGCTACTTGACAGTTTTCAAGTGGAATGTAAAGAACTGTGATCTAACATTCAACTTAGAGAAAACTTTGATCCTGTCTCTTTACTAGATTGTAAGTCCCATCTCTGGCTTCACAATCACACCTTATTCATTGCATCCCTTTTTGGCAGCACCTAAACTTGTGACTTCTCTAGAATGAAGAACACCAAGTAAAATTAGAACGAAAATATCTGATGACTACCTTGAGAACTCCTCAGAATTGCAGTTCTTTCCCACAAACAGACATTGATGCACTTGTTTTATTACTCAGGTATGTCCATTTTCTTCATTAATGGTTACAAAGTTAGGACCTGGTTGGCAGGATTATTATATGACTTATTTTGATTATGGTGGATATCATAAAAACTGTACACAGATCTTTTTTCCCCATCAGCTTTGGTTAGTTTTTGTGTGTTTGATGTATTGCCAAACAGTAGTATTATTCGTTCAGTGTGGTCCGGAGAAGCCAAAAGGTCAGACACCCCTGATGTCTACTGAGAACAGTGTATTAGCATAAATGCCAGGTATGCCACACTGGGCAGGTGTGAGCGCAGCCACTGACTCCTGATCTAAGTACAGTTAGTTCTGGAGAGGGCATTTCTTTGACACTGCAACTTGTTTTCTAGCCACCTTTTAGAGAGATTTTTGATAGCAATTTTCAACGTCAAAAATGGGATACAGTGGCCCATATCCTGGACCAAAGGGGGTACCGAGAAAGGACATGAACTGTAGGCAAATTATTCAGGGGCTTACTGTACGTTTTTTCCCCCGGGGGGCGGACTTGTTCCTCTCATGGCGCCCTTAAAGGTTTAGGGCTGCTGTTTAAAGAAACGTCAATTTCTCCGCCCAGTCAGACTTTGATCCTGTGAGTCATCCACCCCTCACTCCCTGTTTGTTTTCTTGGAATTGCTGCCCCTTCTCCTGCCTTCTCCCAACAGCGCCTGAACTGATATTAAGTGGCGAAGGAGGGATGGAAGAGCAGTTTCCAAAGCGTGCAGGTCGGGGTCCTCGGCCCTCAAAGGCTCAGTCTGGTGACCGTGGCCGGCCAGCCCAGCAAGGACTATTTTAGCACGTGGCAAGGTCACAAAGGGCCCCAGGAGACCGTGCGAGCGATATGGCATCCCGAGTCCTGCAGGTGCCTAGCATGGAGCCGAGTGCAGCAGTGGTTCCGGACCACGGTTTAGGGGAGAATGAAGACCAGCAGCCGAGAGAAGGGTGGGAAGTGGCCGCGTTTGTTTCCTTATGGCTTCCTGTCCGGGCACTGAGGCTCAGGCAGCTTCTCCAACCAACAAGGAGCAAATCCTTCCCGATGCAGTCGAGTGGGGAGAGCTCCATGCTGATCAGCGCAACTCACCGTCTGAAGATCTGGGCTGGGCTTGTCGGGCTGTGGGGCGGGGCCTATGAGCCTGCAGGGCGGAGCTATGGGTCTGTGGGCGTGCACTCTATGCGTCGGGGGCGTGGCTATGTGCGCGAGGGGCGGGGACAGTGGGCCTGAGAAGCGGTGCTGGGCGGAGATCTATGGATGAAGGGCGAGACCAACCGGTCTAAGGGGCGGGGCTACGAGTCGGCGGACACACTTGAGCCGAGGGGCGGGCTACAGGCATGGGGCCGTGGGTGGGGGGCGGGGCCAGTGGGCCTGCTAGGCGGGGTATGTTTGAGGGGCGGGGAGGAGGTGGGGCCAACTCATCTGAGGGGAGGAGCTGTGCGCCGAAGGGCGGGGCTATAGCACGAGGGCGTGGCTATACGTGTGTGGCCGGAGTCAACCGGGCTAGCGCGCTTGGTGCGGCTTCTGGGTGAGTCACTGTGCGGGCTGCAGTACCCGCTTCTTGGCATAGATGTTTAAAGTATAAATACGTCTCTATAAACAGAACTTTGGCCGTTGAGAGAGACGCCTAACAAACACCCCTCTAGCCCGTTAAGGAAGCCCGGGAAGGCGGGACTCGCTGCGCGGGGATCCTCGTGCAGGTGCCGCTTTTCCTTCTCGCGCGTCTTCCTGTCCAGCCCTGGGTTCACAGCCATAGTCGTGTCTTTCCCGTCCACTTCGCTCCCCACGGCTTCCGGTGGAAATGTGCCCGGCATGCCATAACGGGTCGTCTCCTGTTTCTCGAGCCCAGGTGGAAGGGCCAGCGTGACCTTCCTGTGCATCCTCAGCGATCGAGGAAACAGGCCTCTCTCCAAGCCTGCGGAATCTGTCAGCGCCACCCTGAAAAGCTAAATCCCTCAAATCGGTGCAGTGAAGCCCAGGAGGCAGGGAAGTCCTGATGAGGAGCTGGAAGCCAGTTCAGTGCACTCCTGAACATGGAAAGGATTCCTGACCTGTCCACTTCACCTGCCCTAGGGAGGAAATGAGTTAACACGTGGGAAGAAAGGAAAGTATATTTTAGTAAGAACATATCGCATTCTTTTTTCTTTTCTTTTTTTTTTTTTGGTCTTTTGGAAACAGGGCCTCCCTATAGCACCAGCTGGCCTGGAACTTCTTATGTAGACCAGGCTGGCCTTGAACTCATAGAGATCCACCTGCCTCTGCCTCCCGAGTGCTGGAACTAAAGGCATGCACCAATATTGCATTCATTTTATTATGCACTTATAGAACGACTATAACTGAGTTTCCAAGGCAGCATTCAGCCTTATGCTGAATTACTAGATGTTAGCTGTGCTGCTTAGGGCCGCCTATGGTCATTTTCCCAAACCCATTCATTCATGCCTTCTTTGATCCACCTCAGCTGAAGCCACTGGTTGAAGTCACTGAGTTCACCAAGACCATGCAACCACAGTTGTAGCCAAGGAGGCTTCAGCAGAAAATTGTCTTTAAGAGCTCTTTGCCTTTCCATATAAACAGACAGCCCTGTCTTCTCACCTACCTGGGGGTGTCCTGTGTGCTGCCTCAAGGTGATGCAGCTATTTTGTAATCATGAGGCAGGAAACCAACATGCTGAGGAAGAGTGAGCTTGGTGGCATTGCTGAACAGCTACCCCAGCCCTGGATAGCCACTTTGAGATTTCTTGTTAATTTGAGACTTTAAAAAGCAAGGCTGAGCCTGGCGTGGTGGTGCACGCCTGTAATCCCAGCACTTGGGAGGCAGAGGCAGGTGGATCTCTGTGAGTTCAAGGCCAGCCTGGTCTAGTGAGCCTGTCTTAGTGAGTTCTAAGACAGCTGGGGCTACAGGGAGATCCTGTCTCAAAAAGACCAAAAAACCAGGCCAGGCTCATGTCTCTAACCTGACAGCTTGAGGCAAGAGGAGCTCAAGTTCAAGGCTAGCCTGGGCTATATAGCAAGACTCGATCTCAGAAGAAAGATATTGATAGTTGAGGTGTATGTTACTTTCAGCCAAAGCATTCAAAGTACATTGGCTATAATATGTTAAAGAGTTATATGTTATAAACATACTACATATTACATAGGCTATAATATGTTTAGACCTAACTACATTGATTTTATTCAAAAGGGAATCACCACATAGTATTTAAGATTTCACTTATTTTTCAAAATTAACTTTTAGGGGCTGGGCGTGGTGACACACACCTTAAATCCTGGCCCTTGGAAGGCAAAAGCAGGTGAATCTCTGAGTTTGAGGCCAACCTTGTCTACATAGCAAGTTCCAGGTCAGTCGGGGCTACATAGTGAGACTGTGTCCCAAAAACAAAACAAAACAGGGGCTGGAGAAATGGCTCAGTGGTTAAGAACAGTGACTGTTCTTGCAGAAGACTCAGGTTCGAATCCCAGCATCCACATGGCAGCTAACAACTGTTGTTGACTCCAGTTCCAGGGGATCCAACAGCCTCTTCTGTCCTCCGTGGGCATTGCACGACATGGGTATACTTACCTCCATGTAGGTAAATACACACATACATATAAAAAATAATAAATAAAATATTTGAAAAAAAACAAAAAATACTAACTTTTTGGTGAAGTAGATTTTAGGAATTTTTAAATTTTTATATTCTGCATTTAAATTTAATTTTATATTTATTTTTTATTTCAACACTTTCAACTGTACATAAAAATAGAGTGCTTCATACAAATGACTTCCTCACACACCCATATGGAATCAATGCTCACTCGCCTTCCTGGGATGGGAGCCTATTCCTATATAAGGCAGGCTCTTGAATCCTCAGCACCATCTATTGCTAGAAGGTCTGTTGGATGTCGAACCCAAACTTACCTTCCTGTAACATTTTATGCAACTCTGGAGTCACAGTGTACAGACCTTTTTTAAAAAAAAACGAAAACAAACAAACAAAAAAACGCTCTGTGGCATTTTCTTTATGCATGAATCTTGCAACCCAATCTAGCAAAGGGCTGTTTTAGAAGAGTCAGGACAGGAAGAAAATGGCTGTCTGTCTACTGAATGGGAGCATTTGTGAGCACTTCTGCCCTCTATGCAGGAGATGCACAGGAATGGCCCAAAGGCTATATCTCTTCCTTCCCTCCCCATTGTTTTAAAGCAGCACTTGGCCAGGCCAGGGGTACAAGGAAGAGATGTATATTGTTGGAGGTCCTGCCAAGTCTCCCCAGGTGACAACAGCCAGAATCCAGTCAGGTCTCCCTGGATTAAACCTGTTCTGCTAAACACAGGCAGCTCTTGCTGTTCTTGGCTTGTGAAACCCCACACATCTGTGTCAGGTGTGCTTTGATTGTTTTTCCAGCCATGATGCAGAGGTTGCTAAAGGCCTGACTGTGAGGCAGTCACCCCTGTGAGGAAGCTGAGTCTTAGCACCATAGGAGAATTAGGCTCCCCTGCTCCCTAGAGCTGCAGGTGCTTACATGCCACAGTCTCTGTGCCAGCCTGAACAACTGGTTTGCTGCCTCCCAGAAAAAGACCAGGAGGAACAGCAGACTCTTGGCCTGGGGGCAAGAGCTCTGGGCCTGGGCTTTACAAGCACACTTTGGTCTGTGTGGCAGTTTGAAGCTGCCAAGCACATGTGAGTGGGGGCTTTTTTGTATCTAGAGATCCCGGGGCCCTGCTGGCTCTGGTACCATTTTCTGACAGAATGCAGTCTGGAAGGCTCTGCTTCTTGGAAAACCATGAGGCCTACACCCAGTTCTCAGGTCTTGAGTCATGTGCGCCCTTTATGTATATATGGATCTGGCATGGTTATCTGTGTTCATTATGCCATTTTTATAAGAAATATCAAAATGAACTTTCAAACCAGCCATTCCTACCAGACTGCTGTCACCTGTTCCTACCAGACTGCTGTCACCTGTTCCAACCAGCCTATAGGTAGGCCTGGACAAGTTTTCCAGGCAGCTGAGTCAAGTGATTTCATCTTCTCTCCCATACCACATACATAGCTCCTGCTAACATTAATGGGATGGACTCTGCAAAGATGCAGCTGAGGCTGTAGTGACAGACACCAGGAAACCAGCAAACAACCATCAGCCCAAATGGACAGGTGAACCCCCTTATTCCCAGGCCTTAAGCTGCCATGGACAGAGCACAGAACACAACCCCCTAGACCTCCGATGACTGCAGTGACTCTATTTTTCTCCTGCATTATCCGTATTTGTATTCTAACCTATAGAATGAAAGACCAAGTTGCTATTTTTTAAACTATTTTGTTATTTTTTTAACAGAGCATAGGGTAGGGATTTATTTACAGAAGAGTGAGCACCCCACATTTATGGCTTCATTGAAAAGTCCACACTCTAATACAGATCCTGTGATCTCCCAACAGCCACGCAAAATGGTGAGAGAGTGCCTCCTGGCATTCTCGGCTTATATATCCTTTGCCCTTCCCACCACATGCAGCTAAGGTTGACTGATTGAGTGGGAGGGGTAACTGACTTTCCCCTCGACTCCTTGATGAGTGGGAGAAGGAGGTGTGATAGCTTGCTGGTATAGTGGAGGACATTTCCAGTTAACACTCCACCCCTTCCTCCAACTCTTACAGTCTTTCTACCAACCTCTTCCACAAAAGTCCCTGAGCCTTGGAGGGGGTGGTAGGTGTGGGATGATCTTCCTCCCATTGTGGCAAGGCACTGAACTTTTGGGTCTCTGCATCATGTGTTTTCCATAGACTGTTGGTCAGTTTCAGTGGGATTCCATCTACTATATAAACACAGCAAGAAGCAAGAACATCTAAACAGTGACTGCTAAAATAACTTTATCTGTGTAAACACAAATGCTTGGTCAGTACTTTAGCAAATGCATCATTTCCATCAAAGCAATTGCAGTGACCTCCCACTGGGGCCTATATTCTCCCCTGCTACAGTGGTTGGCCAGGTCTACAGTATCAGATGTGTGTTCCACCCCTAGGAGCAGGCATTATATCCAATCGAGAATTTGCTGGTTGTAGATACGCTAGAAGCTCCACTATTGCACCAGCAGGAACATCTTATTTGGTATGTTGGTAGTGCAACACGTGGGGGGCTGGGGGAGCCAAGCTGCTATTTACCCAGTGCCTTTCCCACCCAGCTCCAAAGCAGATGTTTGTGCCTCACCCATTTCTTCATGCCACAGCACCTCTACCAGACACTGGCAGGTCCAACTGAGGACCCTAAGGATGGGACAGGCAGACACTGGGGAACATTACAGCAATGGGTCACACAGTGTTGGTTTCATGCTACACTTCATCCTGAGCCTCGAAGAATATCACTGTCTCTCATTCACACAACATTGCCACATAGAAAAGGAGGAATCTGAGGTAACAAGAGATTAAGTCAATTGCTGAGGTGGCCCAGCATGGCAAGAGAATTCCAGGCCCCCAACTGCACCCTGGTTAGAGCTGACAAACTGGAGACAGTGGTGCCCTGATTTGGAGCTTGGCACGGTTTCAGGCTGAAGAAAGGGCAGCATTCATGGGACACGGCAGAGGAGGAGTGCGTGAGGGAGGCAGGTAGGGGAATGGCAGGGCCAGGCAAGCACTGGGAGAAGAGCAGTCCCCACCCAAATCCTGCTGCCTGCAGCCTCCACCACCTCTCCCTCTTACCTGGTGTGTGTGTGTGTGTGTGTGTGTGTGTGTGTGTGTGTGTATGTGTGTGTGTGTGTGTTTCTAGCAAAGGAGGAACAGAGGAACAGTTGCTACAGGCAAGGTTGACCAGTGTCTGGTTTAGGATTGGCAATCCATGTCCACGGGACACCTCCAGTCTTGCCTTGCACCCCTAAACAGTTCAGGGTTGAGGTAACTCGACCTGCTGTCTGGCTTCATCAAGTGCCCATGATCTCTGAAAAGGACCATAGTGTGAAGCAGGTAGGCCTGGGGTGGGTTCCTTTCCTGGTGCCAGCCAGGAGAGTGCATTCATCACTGCTGGGAACCCGAGAGGAGATCTGGGGCCTTCGGGCAGTGTAGCTGAAAGACGGGTTAGAGTCTTTGGGAGATGCAAATGGACAGTGGGCAAGGTGGGGAGTAAGGAGCTTTGTAAGAAGAGGACAGGGTCTTTACAGACATGCAGGAAGATTCTGCTATGGGAGGGTGTACTGGATAGCTTTAGTCGTCAACTTGACACACCTGGATAGAGGGAGCCTTAACTGGGGAATGTCCTCCATTGGACTAGCCTGTGGCCATGTCTGTGGGAGTATTTTCTTGATTTTCAAGTGATCTGGGAGGGTCCAGCCCACTGTGGGAGATGCCACCCTGGGCAGGTGGTTCTGTATAGTATAAGAGCATGGGCCAAGGGAGCAAGCCAGTAAGCAGCATTCCTCCATGCCCTGTGCTCCAGCTCCTGCCTCCAGGTTCCTGCCCTGAGTTCCTGCCTTGGGCTCCCCGATGAACTGTGACCTAGGAGATGTATACTGAATAAACCCTTTCCTCCCCAAGTTGATATTGGTCAGAGTGTTTTGTTACAGAAATGGAGAAACAAACTAGAACAGAGGATGAAGGAGATCTTTTACAGAGGTGTTTTCTCAGGAAAGTAGGAGACCAACCAACAGCTGCTGAGACAAGGTGGAGGGGTCAGGAGCTTGAGGGACAAGATGCCTGAATTCTGGTCTTAGAGAAAAAGAGCTGAACTAGATCCAGTATTAATAGGCAGCTCCATCTGGAGGGCACAGGGTTAGAATCAGCAAGTGTCATAGGACCTGATGGTAATCCTAGAGTTTCTTCTCCTACCAGGAAGGAAGGCTTCTTGGAGAAATCTTTGATTCCAGGACTGGAACAGAAAATGGACCATGTAAGGCACCTTCTCACCAGAAAAGGATATTTTCTAATCTGTAAATTCATTTGGATAAAAACTGATGTGAAAGTTAAATCATAACTACTTACACATGTAATGAATCCCTTTTAAGGAAAATATACAGTTACATGAAATTAAAACCAATGGAGAACATAGTTCTGTCAAAAAGGAGTGAGAGAATTCTCAAAAATTATGTTTAATGGTCTGGAGAGATGGCTCAGTGGTTTAAGAACAAAGATTGCTTTTGCCAAAGACCTGAGTTCAGTTCCCAGTACCCACATCAGGCAGCCCAAACTGCCTGTAACTCCAGCTCCAGAGGGGATATGACACTCTCTTCTAGACCCCCCCCCATCCCACACACAAATACCTGCAATCAAAAATGAAATAAGTATTTTTACAAAATTATATTTAACAGGGCAACAGGGTAAAGTTGCCTGTGGTCAAACCTGAGTTTGATTCCCAGGACCCACATGGCAAAAAGAACTGACTCCTGCAAGTTGTCTTCTGACCCCCACACATGTGCCATGGCACATGTGCCCTTTTCAAAATAAATAAATGTAATGTTTTTTAAAAAACTGTAAAAAGAGACAGGTGTAGTGGTGCACACCTTTAATCCTAGCACTGGGGAGACATCTTCATGTATGCAGAAGAACCAGCACCCAGGTCCTTGGATTTCACCCTATGCTCACCCTAAACCTAATGAGACACACAGCATGAGAAATATGTCAGCATGATTCAGTGAAATGAAACCAACCAGCTACACACAAAACAGCTTTAACAGCCCTGCTTTCTTTTTTAAAAAATATTTATTTGGGGGCTGGAGAGATTTCTCAGTGGTTAAGAACACTGGCTGTTCTTGCAGAGAACCTTGGATCAGTTCCCACATGGCAGCTGACAATTGTATATAATGCTAATTCCAGGGGATCTGATACCCTCTTCTGGCTTCCATGGGCATTACATGACATAGGTACATTTATATACATGAGGCAGAACACTCATAAAATAAAAATATTTTTAAAGATTTATTTTTATGTGTATGTGTGTATATGTCTATATGAGTATATTTTCATGTGCATGCAGTGCCTGAAGAAGCCAGAAGAGGGTGTCAGATACCCTGGAGCTGGAGTTACAGGTGGTTGTGAGCTGCCCAATGTGAGCTCTTGGACCTAATCTTCAGTCCTCTGCAGGAACAGCAAGTGCTCTTAACAGCTGAGCCATCTCTCCATCCCAAGCTCTGCTTTCTAAAATTATGAAGTTCAGGGCGGGCATGGTACCAAACACCTGCAATCCCAGAACTCAGGAGGCTGAGCCTGGAAAACCAGTTTGAGTTCGAAGCCAGCTTGAGCTAAATAGGGACTACCGAGCCAGCTTGAGCTAATAGCAAGACTGTCTCAAAATACAATGAAATCAACAAGCAAAATTGGACCTTATTTTGAAAACCGATGACCTCCACACTTACATCTCTGTCTAGACTTGTATAGCCTACTGGCCACATAATACATGGCCCTGGGGTTTGTAACATGCTCTGCTTGTTCACCCCATCTGGCCACTTGGCCCTCCACAGCCACCCCTGGCATGCTGATGGCAGCAACACTTCTCCAGAGGCTCTGGTCAATATCTCAGAATCACCCAAACTCCTGCCTCCCTCCCATCCCCTTACCAGCGCTCTCACAGTGCACCCTGTCAACCTGTCCTTCAGAGTCCACTCCTTCCTCACCACCCAGGTTTCTGCACCACCAGCAGCTCCCTGGTTATCTCAGAGCCTCCTGCCTACCTGATCCTCTTCTCTCTGCTCTGCACTTAGGTGTCCACTTAGCAGCTACAACACAGGCTGTGCATGTTCTCTGTGTGTTGAGTCCACACAGAGCTGTGCTCATCCTGCTCACCACCTGGCCCATAGCACTGGC
This sequence comes from Nannospalax galili, assembly GCF_000622305.1. Taxonomy (NCBI): domain Eukaryota; kingdom Metazoa; phylum Chordata; class Mammalia; order Rodentia; family Spalacidae; genus Nannospalax; species Nannospalax galili. Next base: position 3,025,477 of record NW_008329624.1, read on the forward strand.
CCCTTTGGCCTCTGCTCTCTCGTGGGCTCTTCCCCTTGCTCCCTACTATTCATTGAATGTACTAGGCTGCTCCCTCTTCAGGCTTTGGCCCTGCCCTGCTGATGCCCTCCTGGATACCCATGTGGTCCATCTCATTTGCTTTACCTCCTGGACTCAAGCTGTATTTCCAGGGGTGTCCCTGGAGGGAAATGCAGTCATTTCCCTCTTGCCTTAAAGCAGCAAATCCAAACCACACAGTTAGGCTCAGGACAGACCCACCTCTACCTCTGGCAAACCAGATTCCTCCTGATTCTCAAGTCTGAGAACTCAGCAGGCAAAGGTGTATGGCACCAAGCCTGAAGACCTGAGCTCAACCTCTGGGACCCACATGGTGGAAGGAGAGAACTGATACCACCTGCCTGCAAGTTGTCCTCTGACTCCACATGTGAACCTTTGTACATTCACAGTAGAGGAAAAGTGGACTGAGGGCAAATTTGCTTACCTTAATGGGCACATTGTTTACATGAAGTAACAGTGTCTTCACCTTACCAGGAAAGAAACTGATGGGGCAGCTTATTGAGTATCACACCTTGGGGTACCACCCCATCAGGGTTGAACCTGGTCAGGGTCAAGATGATCAGCCTGGATTGTTAATGTTTACAATACTCAAGGTGTTGTCCCCTGAGGACCCAACATCTGGTCATTACTGGTCACTGCTAACGTCTGCAAGGACGTCACCATGTGTCCCTTGGCATGGGGGCTCTGTTCCGACTGGAACGAGTACAAGAGGCAAGTTTGGTGAATGTTTTTTTCTCAGTGGGACAGAATGGGGAGGGAGAGAGAAACTGGTTGGGAGGAGGGTGACTGATGGAAACACTCTGGTTGAGATCTCTGGGGCCATCACACTAACCCAGTTACAAGAAAAGAGAACAAAACCCCCAAACCCACCCAAGAGTGATTTTAAGTCAGTCTGGCTGCCCCTCTCCTCTCCCTAGCAGACCAGTCTGGACAGACCTGGACTCCAGGAACAAAGTGGGGCCTTGCCTCAGGTTGCTCCATGGCCGCCGGATCACAAACTGCTCTGGGATCCCCCAGTGGAAGAGGCTCTGTCACCACCTGACAGTCTGGTAAGTGAGGCCTGGCAGAGCTCAGAGAAGGCCATGCCGGGTGGAGGAGCGTGTGGTCTGAGCAAAGGTCCTTGTTGCTCTGACACAACACACTGCCGCTCCACCATGTCCCACCCATAAAAGGCATCATATCATGTAAAGATGCCCACGTGCCAGGAACCCACGGGGCACTCCTAAGAACATCCCATCCAGGGACACAGACGGTGGAGAAAGCACAGCACCCAGGAGTGGAGGGTCGGTGTTCCTGGCTCCCGCAGAGCCCTCAGCCCGGCTGCCCATATAAGGCCGCGGGTGTCCAGTTCAGTTCCAGGCCCTTTAGGACTCCTGCGGAGGCGGCCGGGAAGGAATGTATGGAATCTCCCTCCCTAGCAGCCGCCCACCACAGGGTGGACCCGGTGAGCCTCAGCGCTGGGAGCACAGCTGGTGTCCCTGTCCACATCTTCAGGTCCTCCCCATCCCTGGCCTCAAGCCTCCCCATCCCTCTCCTCCGTCCCCCATCCCTGCCCTCTGTCCCCCGTCCCTGTCCTCTGTCCCCCATCCCTGCCCTCTGTCTCCCGTCCCTGTCCTCTGTCCCCATCCCTGCCTTCTGTCTCCCGTCCCTGTCCTCTGTCCCCTGTCCCGGCTCTCAGGTCCTCCGTCCCTGTCTCCTGTCCCTGCTCTCAGGTCCCCCGTCCCGGTCCTCTGTCCCCCATCCCTGCCCTCTGTCTCCCGTCCCTGTCCTCTGTCCCCTGTCCCTGCTCTCAGGTCCCCCGTCCCTGTCCACCGTCCCTGCCCTCTGTCCACCGTCCCTGTCCCCGTGGCTGTCCTCTGTCCCCCAGGTCATCGTCCTGGGTCTCCCCGCGGCCCGTGCGCGCCACTGTCTTGCCGCTGGGGGGAGCGCGGCTCTCGGCGGAGCGGGCAGGGCTGCAGCGCAACCTCACCTGCCCCGGGCGGCGCGGCGGGGCCTGGGCGTGGGAGGAGGAGGAGGCAGCGGAGGTGGAGGAGGCCGGAGAGGAGGAGGAGACGGGGAGGAGGAGGAGGCCGGGGAGGAGCCCGCCGCGTCCCGCCGAGTGAAACTCCAGCCGCGGAGCCCGGGGACGCGGCCGGCTCCCCGCGGCGCCCATGGCGCTGAGCAAAGGGCTGCGGCTGCTGGCGCGGCTGGACGCGGACGGCCAGGGCAGCGTGCTGCTGGAGGCGCGCGGCCGCGGGGACGGGCTGCTCTTCGAGGCCGGCGTGGTGGCCACGCTGGGTGAGTGCCCGGAGCGGGGCGGCGGCTGTTCCCCGAGGGGGCGGCCCGGGTGGCATGGGGACCGCCGGGGCGGGCGGGGTGCAGCGCGCAGAGGGAGCAAGTGTTCCGGGACGCCGGAGAGCGCGCACCCCTGGGCGGGGAGCACCCCTAGGTGTCGAGGCAGTGCTCCCTTCTCCGGCCTCGCGGTGCGCTCCTCCCAGGGGTCTGTTTTTAGCCAGCCCGCAAGCTGGTGGACCCTGACTTTGAGGACCCAGGACTTTGAGGAGGTTGTCATAGGAGTCCACGTCGGTGCTCTCTCTCTCTCTCTCTCTCTCTCTCTCTTCTCTCTCCCTCTCCCCCTCTCTCTCTCTCTCTCTCTCTCCTGTGCACCTGTTGATGAATCCACTCATGGTTCCACTGCTGGAGGGGATGGCACCCAAGCACCCAGACTTGGGGGAGCGTTGATGGCACCCCTCGATGATCAGAAGTACTGTGATACATACAACCAGGAGGCAAATAGACGATCTGGTGACTTTTATCTTTGTGCTGGGTGTTAACTATGCCCAAACAGTGTATTTTATCTGTAGACTTCAGAAGTTCTGAGAGTGTCATTATACTAAGGACTTTAGAGACTTCATCTCATTTACTTTTCACAATTTTATCCCATGGTACAGATGAACAAACTGAGGCCTGAAGAGGTTAAGACACTTACCAGGCCAATAGTCCTCTGTGGCCGTTTTGGTAATGCCATTCAGTGCATGGCTTCCTGGTGTGGCTAGCTTCCTGACCCTTGTTTTGTAGGGACATTTGCAAGGAAGGCCTAGAAAATCTAACACCAAAGGCTGAGAAGTCAGATAGGACTGCCAGAATTTTAACGTGAAGCTTGGAGGGCCAGCTTAAAACAGTGGGTGTCCAGCTGCCCTTCCTGGTATTCCTAACTAAACAGAAGTGCAAAGCAGGGTCACTTATACTTTAGGACTGTATGCACGCAACTAACACGCAACTAGCACTCACTTGCATACTGCTTTATAAATGTGTCCAGTCTCATTTTCGCATGTGTATACATTGACTCCAGTTATGATATAGACATATATGTATATATATGTTTGTATATTTAAGTGCAAGGAACATCTGTTTCCACTTCCTGAACCATGCCATTAACATGTAGTAGTTTATCTAGCTGGGTGTGGTGGTACACACCCCGAGTTCCAACTATTTGAGGTAGGAGGATGGGTGAAAGGATCACCTAAGCCCAGGAGTTTTAGATCAATCAGAGGAGGCAACATAGCCAGACTCAAAGCAAACAGACAAATATAAATAAAAAACAAAGCCAATAGCAAGTAGCTGACTTGCTGTCCTTCACTTACTGAAACAATGTCTCTAGTATTATGGGTGTCAAAAGTATACAGATTCATGAAACAGTTATTATTGCATTATTCCAATTTTGGCTCTGTCCTGAAAAGTCCAAATTTGGTCATTTCTTACAGCCTTGAAAGAAAACCACAGACTTTTCCCTTCCATTTTAGATGTCTGCTTCATGCCACATTTATCAACCCAAAGATTAATTTCATGGTGCAAATCTTTTGTTTCATCAAAGAGACCAAAATATCCTTCAGTTGGACTGCAGCAGTGCTAAGCAGAGTTCATACATGTGTAAGTTTCTTTGAAGCCACTTGGAGCAGTTTGAAAGCGAGGATTTAGAATGATTAATGAAAGCATCATGCATATCTTCCATCGGGTAATTAAGTTTGGGCTGAGAGGAACTGACATGGTATGGGTGACATAGTGCTTTGGATTTTACAGCAGAGGACGTAATGAAAGGGATTAGCTGGCTCCCAGTACTCTCAAGTGTCGTCCACATTTGCCTGGTCACCTAGCATTTGTTTTTCAGTAGACCTTGGACTGAGTACTTACATTTTTTGGTCTGTTTTTCTTTTTCAAATGAAACTATTTTTAAAAAGAAACTAGTGTTTGCTGATGCTGCTGTCCAATGGATTATAAGAGCCATTTGTTATTAGAAAGTTATTGTTTGAGATGTTTAAAATGCTTCCTAAATGCATCATTGTTGGATAGAATAACTCTGAACTTGAAATGTCCATCTGTGTCCCCAGGGCTAGTTAGCTATGCTGCTTTCTTTTCCTTGATAGGTTTGAGACCTTTCCTCTTTCCCTAGAAAGTCACACTCTTTCCTTAGTGGTGGCAATGATAATACACATATGACAATCCAATGCCGGCTCTTTCCTTGAGGGAAAGGCATGTGGCTACCTCTGTTTCTCTTCAGCTGTGTTTTCTTGTGTTGAGTGTCCCCAGTGGGTCTAGGGACTAGTACCCTGTGTCCAGATTAGTGCCGTGTGGGAATGGTCCTTCCTGGCCCCTGTACGGTTCTAAGTTCTGCCCACACTTTTACTGGGTGTGACAGGCAGTTTAAGGGACTGAGCACACAGCCATAAACACATCCACCACCTAGATTGTGTGCTTGCATGCTCCTGGCTAATTTCCTGGTGGAGGATGCCAACTTAAGAAATGCCTGTTAAGGGCTGGAGAGATGGCTCAGAGGTTAAGAGTACTGACTGCCCTTGCTAGAGGACCTGGGGTCAACTCCCAGCACCCACATGACGACTAACAACCGTCCATAACGCCAGTTCCAGGGGAATCTGACGCCTTCTTCTGACCTCTGCGAGCATTACAGGACATGGGTGCACTTAATTCATGCAGGCAAGACACTCATACACATAAAATTTAAAAATTGATTAAAATATACTTTTAAAATCATATTTTAAAAAAATGCCTTTTACTGAGGGGCTAGACACTGTCTTAGTGACTAAAAGTCAGTTTGGGAAAATGGGATCTTGGATTAAATGGTGTGCTTAGGGAACATTTATGATGCATGATTGTTGATGGTTGGACTCTAACCTGCTCTAAACTCTTCCTCTTCCAAGGTGAGTTTTTCATGGTCTCCACATAAGATCATCTTGCCTAGCAGAAGGATTGTTGAAGGGATAATTCCAAAGCCCTGCTTCTAAAAGAATCCAGTGGAAAATCTTTTGTGTGGACCAGTGGCAGCCAGTCTTCTAGAGGCAGAAGATGCACAGATAACAGCAGTTGGAAGGTTCGCAGACTTTGTGGTCAGTGGTTAGAGCTGAAAAGCTGGAACCCAAGCATCTTCTCTGGCTGCACTCCAGAATTAGCATACAGATGCTCTGTTCTTGCATGTTGGGGCTACAGGGTTTGTTGTCTTCTGCCTCTCTCTTTTAGACAAGGTAGACACATGAAGGGAAATGTGCTGGTCTTCAGTGGGTCTCAACTGCTTTTCAGAATGAGTGTGAGTGTCAGTGCACAAAGTTCAGGATTCTCCAGACAGCCTCAGGAAGGAGGTGGCTGGAGAGTGGCTTGTGTTTACACCTGAGTTTGTGCAAGTGAAACTCCACATCTTCCTCCTCCAGCCCTGTCCATATTAAAGGATGGCAAGAAGGGAAGGAGGAATGGGGAAGGAGACATGAAAGAATTGGTGAATGCCCCTAAATTTCTTTGGACTTTTGGGGGAAAGGTTATACATAAGCAGCTGGCTTCATGGAAATCCCAGCTGCTGTGTTTGTGTAGAGACCACAATCCTCTGGCCTTTGTTGCCCTTTGGGGCATTCCTGCCTCCCAGCTCCCTGCAATTTGCTATCCAAATTACCCAGCCTATTTCCTGCTGGACCTTCTCCCAGGGTCCCTGACTGGATGGGCAATGGGCAGGTCCATCCTAGGCCTCCATGGGTGAGTTGGGGGTGGGTAGAATGCCCAGGCTGGTGGGCATCACTGTGTACACTTGAAACCCCTGGCAGGGGTAGAAATCCAATGGGAGAGACAGTGGAGGAGAAGGGACTAGGCCGGGGCAGCTCTTCCCCTTGGCCACATTCTAGACCTGGCCTTCTGGTTAGTCATGGGGGTGTGCTTCTCAAGGTAGGGGGACAGATGGGTTGTATTTAAGTCGACTAGTTTGATTGAAAACATAAAAACAGTTCAACATATGGGATGGAGCGATATCCATGGTCCTCTGACCCTAGACTCTGGAGATTGCCAGACTGGCACCTATGTGCGTCTGTGAGCTGTGACCCATTTCTGGAACATTCTTTGGGTGCTCAAGTTCGCCTTTATGATTTTTGGCTGTTAAGTTTCTTTGGCCTCGCCAAATGAGGATGGGGGCTATTTTTTCCCCTATTTGAATTGTTCTTCAAGTCCTGGATAGACTGACCCAGACTCAGACTTGGTTTGGAGTCCCTGAGCATTTCTGGGTAGGCAGTGTTACCTACCAATGCACCATGAGGCAAAAAATCAAATCAGACCAGGCTGGTGTCTAAACTTGTCAAAGCTGACTTAAAGCTAAAACCCCCAGAGCTGCCTGCCCTTCTATAATAGGACACGAGGCTGTCTCAGGTAGGCTGGGCCTATCCTTAATCCAAGATAGCCCAGCTAAGAGCACTTCCTGTTTTCAAGGCCCCACCAAAGGGGCTCCCCCCTCCACCCCACCCCTCACTGTTCATGTAAACATGACTCATTCTTAAGGAAAATTTAGAAAGTACATGAATACCTCTAAACATTTACAGGGCCTTGACCCACAACTCTACCAGTAGAAACATTCACAGATCACAAGCCCATTTTTCTTCAGGGAGGCTTGTTGCAAGCTGATTTGAAGTTTTTACTGGTTAAATAACTTTGGTTCAACTCAATTATAGCCAGTTAGCATTTGCTTGCCAGATACCAGATGCCATTCTAAGTGGTTTACATATATCAATTTATTTAATCTCCCCAATGAGACAGGTGCTAGTAATCTTGATTTTATCCTTGGAGAAACTGAGGCACAGAGAGCTATAAAAACTTACCTGAGGGTTTAACCTCTAGTTGGTGGCAGAGCCATGATTTGGATCAGGTTTACCCAGAGGACAACATGTCCAGTAAAATACCATTCTTAAGTATGAAAATAGGCAAATTTGTGTTTGGAGAAGGACTTGCTTTGTCCACTTGGCTTGGTGCTTTATCTGAGGCTGCTGGTGAATGTTATCCACCAGCACAGTCCTTTTGGTTAGAGCTGGTTTGTCGGACACACTTCTCAGAGGAGTTCCAGCTTGGGAACCAGTCACTCACTCTCAGCAGAGCTACAGTATTACCAAGGGCCAGTGTTGCTTAAGGGAATGCCTGTGCTCCAAGCCTGCATTCTTTGGGGGCAAGGCTGAGCCCAAGCTGTGGTAGTCTTACCTGTGGCTGTCCAGCACATGGAGTGGCCTGCTACAATGTCCAGGTGTCTAGTAAGAGACCCTTGAAAAGGAAATGCTCCCGGAGGGCATTCCTTGGAATGTGAGGACTCTTACCTATGAGATGTGGGGCTGGGCCATCCCAAGATCTGGATCTAAGTTGGGAAGTTCCTGAGTGAGGTGGATACTGTAGGAGCAGATCCACCTGCTCCCTGCCCTTCCCACTTGTTTGGGGGGCTGGAAGTGCTGTGCCAGGTGGGTGTGCAGAGTTACACTTTACGCTGAGATAGTGCTGGGCAGACACCGGACCCTTTGCCAAGGACCTGTGTAGGAAGGCTGGGTGTACCTAGCTGGTCCTGCAAGTCATACTTGTCTGTACTTGTGACATATAAGGCTTTCAGGGTGCTGTTTGCTCCTAAAGTCTCCCGGTTTAGAAATTGCCTCAGAGCAGGATTCCCTGGGTGCACATTAGCCTCAGAGGACAGGTGGCAGCTGGTTCCTGGTGACCTCAGTGACTCAGAGTACAGGAACATGTCCTGAGGCATGAGTGTGGAAGTGTGAGTTTAATCTTTAGGCAGCGTTTTGATGAAAGGACTTCATTCTCTCCCTCCTCTGTGTGCATGGTCCTAGGTCCTACCTCCTAACCTCAGAGGCTGATGGCCATTCCTCCTGCTCTCCTGGACCCCATGCCCAGTGTGCAGGCAAGCCCCTGTTCTCTCTCCTCAGAGGATGTCTGTTTTGGTGAGCCTCCCTGAAGACAGGCCCCATCCCTTGCCCTGCTGCTCTTGCCCTTGCCGTGCCCTCACGGCATGTCTGTGGCAATCTCAGGGCTGTTTGCCCCCCAGGTTGGGTGACTTGGGGCTCCACGCCGACTCTGTTTCAGTGGTGCTGCAGGCTTTGGGAGAGGAGAAGACAAGACTGTTCACAGCTGATGCTTGGGCCCAGTGGAAAACAGGACTGGCCCATTGTCCTGTCAAGATTAGCATGATGAGGAGATGGACAGTGAACCAGGCATTCAGTGCAGTTTCCCTCCCTCCCATCAAGGGCTGTTTTTGTGTGAGTGCAGGGTGACAGTGTAGATTAGTGGAAGCCATCTTTACTTGGAACAGTTAAACTATGCCCTTCCCTTGCTTCAGGTCTGATCCTAGAATATTCTAGTTGTCACCTATTTCATTTTCCACCTATTAGTAGTCAGTGGCAGGGAATGAGGGTGGCTGTTTCACATGACAAAACTGACCTTTGCAAGACATCCCTGGGACAGTGGGGCACGGGGACCTGACCTGGAGCAGGGACCCACCCGACGTGGAGCTGGGACCCACCCGACCTGGAGCAGGGACCCACCAGTTTTGTTGTCTTTGCTACATCCTTTTAGTCAGCTTCAGGGTCACAGACACCTCTTCTTTCAAAAAAATATTATTATTTTTATTTTATGTGTATGAGTGTATTGCCTTGCATGTATGTAAGTGTACCCGTGTCATGCAATGCCCATGGAGGTCAGAAGAGGGCATCAGATCCTCTGGAACTGGAGTTACAGATGGTTGTTAGCTGCTATGTGGGTGCTGGGATTCGAACTTGGGTCTTCTGCAAGAGCAGCCAGTGCTCTTAACCACTGAGCCAGTGCTCTTAACCACCTCTAGCCCACACCTTCTCCTCTTGAGAGGAAACATATGCCCAGCCAGAAGCAAATATCAGAGCTATAGGTATTTCAGAAGCAGCCTGCCTGGCTTCCGCATCCAGAGCCTCATATACACTTGCTAGGGAAAGTGATGACTGCTGTGACTGAGAACCCCGCCCAGTAGGGGGTGAACCAGCCTTCAGAATTGGCCATGGGCCCCTGTTCTCCTCCCCTCAAACCAGCAAGCCTGGGGTAGCAGTGCTGCAAAGCCTTGACTGCCCATCCATAGCTCCTGGGATCCTCTTAAAAATGCAGATTCCGCTTCCATATCTCAGTGGTGGTGGAGTGGATGGGGCCTGCAGAGAGTCTGTTTTCCCACATGCACCCAGGCAACGCTGGGCTATGTAGCAAGGCGTTTTTTCCAAGTACCAACTTGGGTGAAGAGACCTGAGTTACAGCTCCACCTTCTTGTGCTGTTCTTTCCTTGGGGAAGTTAGTTAATCTTTCCACGGCTCAGAATCTTAACCTGAAAACAAATGAACTACAGCCTACATTGCCTCTCCTATGCTGAGATCCTATGTGTCTTTTAAATTTTTTTCACAAATAGGTCATTTTACTTGTCACTGTTAAAAATCTGAATTTTAAACAGATTTTGGACTGGTGGTTCGTATCCATCAGCTCATCCAACTTTATTTAGCTCCCTGGCTCATCACCAGTAGCTTTTCTAGAACCACCACCATCACCATGAAGCTCCATGAGTTTTCCCAGTTCAAACGTGGGCTTCTTCAACACTTCGACTTCTCTAACGAAGATGTCATGCAGAGGATACATAGACTAGCACGGCTTTTCCGTGTCTCCCAGGGCTGTCTGGAATCAGTTTATTAACTACTTCCCTCAAGTCTCTTGTCTGTATCTCTCGGCTCATGATCTCCATCCTTCTCCAGATCTGGTGGACCTGTTGTTACTGCACACAGGTGGTCTTGTGTATCTGGTTGCCTCATTTTTTAGTAAAATCAACACAGAACAAGTGAAGTAAGTAACCATTGGTTGTCTTGACATCCACATGAGCTTCAGGCCTGGTCCACCATTTTTGGACCTTGGAACACCTTTTGTTCCAGGTAAGATCCATGCCGTGGAAGTTAGTCAGACAATTTTTGCTCTGAATATCCTCATTGATGAGCTTGAATTTTCTATATGCAACTTTATAATTCTGTGGATCAGCAAGCTCACTTCAAACACAGGCTCCTTGAGGCCATTAGACACAATATTGGTTCCTTGAGTCCTTATCAGTAGTGTTTTTCCAATATTTCTAATATTGAACATAGAGTTTTCATGTCATGCCAATCCTCCTTAGAAAGTGGACCAACTGCTTTCTTCTTGGCTCCCTCCTCGCTGCCTTTCGTCAGGTGCTTGTTCTTGCCCACCTCCGGGGTGCCACCCTGAGAGCCAAAAAGGCCATGTCTTTTTTTAAAGATTTATTTTTATTTATGTGTATGTGAGTGTGTGTCTACATGAGTACATGTGTGCAGGTGTCTGTAGATGCCAGAAGGGTGTCAGATCTACCTGCCTCTGCCTGGAGCTGGAGTTACACACTGTTTTGAGGCGCCTGACATGGGTACTGGGAGCCAAACTTGGATCCTTGGAAAGCAGCCAGTGCTCTTAACTGCTGAGCCATCTCTCGAGTCCTGCCTTTTTTTTTTTTTTTTTTTTTAAGGTTTAAGCACTAAGCATAAGCACCATCACTGCTTCACTCACCTCAAAGTTTAAATACCCAGAAATTTGAATCTTAAGAGCAGTGATCTGAGAAGCTACAATCTGAGCTGGCTTTGAGGTTTGAGCTAAATCTAGAAAGCCAATTATTTTCATTATTTTTTTATTGATTGCTTCTGAATTAATGAAAATACTGGAGATTATGCATTTTGTCCAGCAACCAACAACAACAACAAAAAAAAAACAGCGATAGCAGAGCTGGGTGTGGTGGTTGACACCTGCAATCCTAGGACTTGGAAAGCTGAGACAGGAGGATTGAAAGTTCAAGGACAGCCTGGGCTACACAGAGAGAGCTGGTCTCAAAATAGGAGGAGAAGGAAAAGAGAAGCAGGGAGAAGAATGAGGCAGGGAGGAGAAGCAGTAGCAATTTCAGCTTACGTTGGGAGCACTACGGTGTTTTGTTTGGTTTTTGTTTTGTTTTGTTTTGAGACAGGATTTCATGTATCCCAGTCTGTCCTTGAATCCTGTATAGCTGAAGACTATCTTGAACTTCAGATCCTGCCTCCACCTCACAAATGCTGAGATTAAGGGTTCCACAACTGTGCCTGGTTTAATTCCACGTTGAGAACTGAGCTATATTCCATATCATACCAACTGAGCTACATCTCCAGCCCTTTGAAGTATTTATTAATGTATCATAAACTACGTTATTTTCAAGATTGCACTAGCATATGAGTGTGTTGCCTGCATGAATGTAAGTGCACTTATGTCATGCAATGCCTGCAGAGCTCAGAAGAGGGTGTTATATCTCTTGGAACTGGAGTTATGGATGGTTGTTAGTTGCCATGTGGGTGCTGGGAACTGAACCCAGGTCCTCTGCGGAGCAGCCAGCGCTCCTAACTGCTGAGCCATCTCTCCAGCCCCCACTCTAGTAGATTCCTATTAAAAGACAAGTGAAGAGCAATAAAGGAAAACACGGATGTTGATCTCTGACCTCCACCCCCCCCAAAAGCCATTGAACATTCTTAAAACTACATTTTCATTATGGCATAGCATTTATAAAAATATCTATGAAGTGGTGTCAGTGGTGTAGTGGTGAGCACAGAGCTGCCGCCCATGTACGTTTATGTGACCGGACGTGAGAGGTCCTATTTTATATATGTTTTAGTCAGATATACAGTATAGGAACTTAGCCTCATCACAAGTCGCTTCAGTGGCTGATAAATGCTGTGTGTTGGGAACATTCGTTTTGAAAAGAAGCAGTTGTTTTCTGCAGCTCCTGCTGAGGGATCCAGCAGAGCCCAGCTGTGCCCTGCACCCCGAGATATGTGGTGAGGACACTGTCACTTGTGGTGGCCCGACATGGGCTTCAGGACAGAACACTGAAGGTTATGTCAATTTCCACAGTGTGTTGGTGTGTGTGTGTATGTGTGTGTCTGCATGTGTAATTGTGTTAATGGTATCAATAAAGAAGGAATATCGGAGATCTAGAGCTGGAAATGACTAGCCAAGCCTGGACCACAGTCTGTCGTGGGCCACGCATGAGCCTCTCTTCTCACTGGGACCACCAGGCGAGGAGAAGTGGTGGGCATGGTCACAGTCACAGCTGGGTGGCATCGTAGGACCAGCAGTCGAATATGAGAAGGAAGTCCACCTGAGCATTTCCATCCCTAGCATGGACAGCATTTCATTTCAAGGGTCACTTGCCTCTTCCTCCAGACACACCAGAGAAATGGATTAAGGACTTAAAGAGTCTTTCAAGTAGACACTGATTTTAACCAGAAGCAAGACTCTTTTTCTAGCTTAGTTTTGCTCCTTTTGATTAACAAGGGGAAAGGTCTTCCTTTTAGTAAAATGTGTTTTTTTGTTTTTTGGTTTTTTAAAATTTTTATTATTTTTATTTAGTGTGCATGTGTGTATTGCCTGCATATAAGTAAGTGCACCTGTGTCGTACAATGCCCACAGAGGTCAGAAGAGGCTGTCAGATCCCCTGAGACTGGAGTTATGGACAGTTGTTAGCTGCCATTTGGGTGCTGGGATTCGAACCCGGGTCTTCTGCAAGAGTGGTCTTAACCACTGAGCCATCTCTCCAGCCCCCCTTTTATTAAAATGTTAACAATATTGGCAATTCTAGAGACCTCGGGAAGTCCCAATGGGAACTCACAGAGAAATCCAGGCTCTCCTGCAAGGCAGCCTGGGTTCCACGACAGGAGCTCCCCATTCTCTCCTTTCCCAGCTTTCTCTGCTACTTGGGTCTGTCTGGTACCCTCTCCTAAGTCATACAATGGCTTCCAGCGCCCTGCAGAGCTGACTTGTAGAGTCCTTCCTCCCCTCCGTCCCCCTTCCCTTTCCCTCTGTCCCCCCCTCCCTCTGCCCCTCCTCCCTCCCTCCCTTCTTCCTTCCCTTGATTCTTCACTCCCTTCATCCTTCCTGTGCTGCAGCTCTTTCAGAGCTCTGCGCATCCTATGCAAGTACTGTACTTCTGAACTCCACCCCTAGTTCCGTGATATTTTTAATTCACTGTGGATGTGTGTTCACAGCTTACCCCTCAAACAGGATCAAATTGGTAAGATCAAGTGTAAGATGAGGACGAATGAAAGTCTCTGGTCTGCACATGGATGCCCCAGCCCTCCTGGTTTCTGAGTGTGGCGGCACCCTCCCTTCAGGTTTCTGGTTTGTTTTTGGGAAAACTAGGTTACTGAGAACCTACTAGAATATTGCCTTCAAAGAGCAAATAGGCTCAGAAGAAAGACTTGGGTGATCACCTAAGTAAACGTGAACATTCGAGGTAGTCCTACAACTTTCCTGGGTGTTCCAGAAGGCTCTTCATTTCCTAGACTCTGAGGAACTTCAGGTGTTGATGTCAGGCTTGGACACCTGGCAGTCCTAAGAACTGGTCCTAAGGTGCCTGAAAGTGAAATGGTATTTCGACTGAGCTGCTTGGCATCCTATGGGAGACAGATGGACAGATAGACACAAGTGTACATACACTGGGGCCAGGGGAGTCAGTTAAATAAGAGTGGAAATTGCTGATGCAATGGTTAGTTTTGATTATCACTAACTTGACACTCTCTAGAATCCCTTGAGAAGAGAGCCTCAGTGAGGGGCTGTCTAGATCAGGGTGGCTGGTGGGGGATTGTCTTGATGACATTAATTGAGGTGCGAAGGCTAGTCCATCTGGTCTATTGTGGGTGGCATCATTCCCTGGGTTAAGAGAGCTGGACTGTGTAAGAGTGGAAAAAGTGAACTGAGCACTAAGCACATGTGCATTCATTTCTCTCTCTGTTCTTGACTGTGGTTGTTCAAGTTCCTGCCTTGACCTTTATGAAATGATGGACTGGAATCATGAGCTGAATAAAATAAACCTTTCTCCCTTAAAGTTGCTTCTGTCAGGGTATTTTATCATAGCAACTGGAAAGGAAAGTAGGACAGTTAATGACTCTTGGAGCTGTTTGATCAGCTGGGTGATGGTTCATTTGGCAGCTTTTCAATGTCTACAGATAAAAATCAATAGCTTTCCTATAGACTCATTAGTCAATTACAGGATCTAGTGGGAAAAGGATTCTTCTCCCCACAGTTTCTGGGAATAAATAAAATATATGAGGTTTGAAAGAAGAAAGTTATGCAGCTGTACTGATGCTGTGACCCATGGGAGGCATGCTGTGTTCTTAGCATGACACCATGGACACTGTGAAGAGGTCAGGTCTCTCAATTCTTCCATAAATGCAAGTAGCCACAAGCAGAATTCACCTGCATCCCCACAGGAGGTCTGTGTGTAGTTGGAGCTGCCCCATACCCAAACTCACTCTTCTCTCCATCTTCCCCATCCACGCAGTCGCTCATGGCAGGGACTGACAGACATCCAGATTCCTCTCTTCCCCTTAGCTCCAGCCCACCTACCCACAGGTTCCATCACGCTGCCATCAAAATGCCCTGCAAATCCTAGTCTCTTCTGTTGCTGCTGCCACCTTGAGCATCCAGCCACTGCTCCCTCCTGGACTTCCAGAGGCTTCCTAACTGCAGCTGTCCTGTCATCCCCCTTGGCACTCCCCAAGTCCCTGCCCAGTGGACACCCTCTGCCCGTCTCACTATTTCTTACTTATCTACTCCCTTTGCCTGGCTCACTCTCCATCAACAGCCAGACTTTGTTTCTGCCTCGGAAGCTTTAAACTTGCTGTTCCACCTGTGTGCAGGGCCCTTCCCCAGTGTTCACCCGGCTGCTTCCTCCTTATTCAGAGCTCTGTGTGGTGGCTTCATTGGACCTTCCTGACCATGCTCAGCTGGGATGGCCAAGCCTGCCATATACCAATGTCTGCTCTACTTTCCTTTCTTGCTAGCACTAATCACAGAAATCACCTCTGGTGCTTGTGTGTCCCCTGTTCTGTGATGTCTTGTCCCAACCTCTGGCGCCTGTAAGCCTGATCTTGTTTACAAGTTGGGTCCTTGCAAATGTAATTAAGATGGAGCTTAAGATGAAGTCACATGGGAGTGTGTTGGGCCCTTCATCCAGTGTTACTGGTGTCCCTGTAGAAACAGAGCACCCCCTCCCACCTCCACACAGGCAGCCATGTGCAGGAAGAGGCAGAGGTTAGAATGATGCTCTCACAAGCCAGCATTCTCTGGACCCTCAGAACCTGTAGGAGGCAAGGGGAGATGGTCCTCTGCACATATTTCTTGGACTTTCAGCCTCGAGAACTGTGAGAGAGAAAATCCTCATTGTTCCCAGACCCCACCCTGAGTCCTGCTACTTTGCTACTGTAGCCCCAGGAAACGGGCCCAGTGGCATCATGTGCCTTGCTCAGTATGTAGTATTCTCAGCTCTGTATATACTGTTGAGTGGTAAAGGAAATGCAAATCTAGGCCAGAAGGGTTGGAAAAAAGATCAGTCACGGTCAGCTCAACCTTCCAGACAAAAAACATTTTATAAAACCCAATAGTGATATAGGCTGTCAGCACAGGGTGGTAGGGTAGAGGCCTCAAAGAAACTTATATGAATGAGCTATTTAGTTCATTTAAAAGGTGCCCATTTGGACTGAGTTCATATCCCCAGCACCCATGTAAAAAGCTGGGTACAGCATTTGCCTATAATCCCAGCACTAGGAAGTAGAGACAGGAGGCTCTTGGGAACCACTGGTCAGCCAATACAGCAGAATCAGTGAACTTCAGCTTCATTGAGAGACCCTACCTCAGGAATAAGACGGACAGCAGTTGGGGAAGACACCCAGCACTGAACTCTGGCTTCCACACATGTGCGTGCACACACATACACACAC
Organism: Nannospalax galili; assembly: GCF_000622305.1. NCBI lineage: Eukaryota > Metazoa > Chordata > Mammalia > Rodentia > Spalacidae > Nannospalax > Nannospalax galili. The sequence goes on from NW_008329624.1 coordinate 3,041,622, forward strand.
ACACACACACACACACACACACACAGTGCCCATTTAAATCGGCTGAGGACAAGGGTGGATATTTGTATATGGTGTTGATGCCATCGGCCTCTGTGACCTCCAACAGAACTCTTGCTTTGTTTCGCTAAGTATTCAGGTCAGGCACATGAACTCAGAAAAGAATATGCCAGAAACATGGGTGTGCCAGCAGGATAGGACTGCTCCTTCTCTTCATTCAGGGGAGGTTTTTTTTTTTATTTTAATCTTTATTTTTTTGAGAAAGGGTCTCCTTGTAGCCCCAGCTGTCCTGGAACTCAGTATGTAGACCAGTAGACCAGGCTGGCCTTGAACTCACAGAGATCTGCCTGCCTCTGCCTCCCGAGTGTTGGGATTAAAGGTGTGCGCCACCACACCCAGCAATCCTATTTTATTTTTAATTATGTGCGTGAGGATGGAGGATTGGGGTAGGTATGTGCACAAGAGTGAAGATGTCTAAGGAGTACAAAAGGGAGTCATTTCCCTGAAGCCGAAATTTTGAATGGTTGAGAGGTCCCAACATGGGTGCTGGGATCTAAACCTGGGTCCTCTGGACAAGCAGCACCCTCTCCTAACCACTGAGCTGTCTCTCCAGCCCTGTGGAAAGACTTCTTAAGTAAAGTATAAAATTCAGAGGCTGTAAAGGAAAAACCAGACCGATCTGAGAAATACTTTGTTGAAATAAAATATACAGCTAGAAAACTGCACGCACACACACACACATTCTCTCTCTCTCTCTTTGTCTCTGTCTCTCTCTCTGTCTCTGTCTCTGTGTCTCTCTCTCTCTCTCTCTCTCTCTCTCTCTCTCTCTCTCTCTCTCTCTCTCTCTCTCTCTCTCTCTCTCTCTCTCTCTCTCTCTCTCTCTCTCTCTCCCTCTCTCTCTCACAGCTCTGTAAATTTTCACCAAGTGAATATATCTCACAGCTGATGGGAAGAGCTAGAGCTGGAATGAAGCCAGCACACTTGGATTCCTGTGTCATGCTGATAGATTTGGCTCTATCAAAACTTTAAACTAAACCATATGAAAAGACACCATAAGTGCTATTCGAAGATAAGCAATAGCCAGGAGGAAACTACAGCCCTTTGCAACACATAAAGGACACACGATTAGTCAAGGCATATGAGAATTCCTACAGATCACAAAGGACAGACAGGCAGTAGAGAACTGGCTGAGGAGAAATAAGTGATTTTTCAAAAGGAGATGTACAAATGGCCAGAACAATGGTGCTGGCACAGCTAGTTCTGCCTGGCACAGCCTGCTGAGTGTGATCAGGGTTGCAGGGGTGAAGGCTGAGTGTCCCTCTCCTGCCTCATTTATCCTTCACTCTGTGAGTCAGGCATAGCGGGTAGCTGACAGCATATTTTGCCAACCACTGAACCCTTCTGGGCCAGCAGCTGTGTCTTGGCACCTGTTTCCCTCCCCCTAGTATGACTCCCCCCACAAAGACATTAGGTTCTCTTCTGTACAGGCTCCCTGGGTGGGCCCTGCAGGCTTCTAGACAAGCCCAGACTAGACTTTCCCCTTAGGACGCACACCTACTGAGGTTCCAGTCAAGACCCTGAGATGTAAGCCCAGGGAACATCAGGGCAGGACTCAGGTGCTGGGGGCATGAGCTGCAGCCTAGACCTGACCTAGAAGAAGCAGAAGGGCAATGAGAGGTTGCAGTGTGCAGGGCCTGGCTATGCTTCCCATCTGAAGAGGTCAGGATCTGGAAGGACAAAGCAAGCCCCTAGGTGAGAGTCTGTGACAGGTCTCAGAGGCAAAGGGCTCAGGCTGTAAAGGCCACTCCCCCAGGAGGGGGCCCTGGAATAAGCACTCCATAGGCACATGACACCAAACCACTCACCCTCCTACCCCTGTGCTAAATACTCCCTTGCTGTTCCCCTTAGCACTCTGAAGGTCCTGAGGCCACGCACTAGGGCGCTGAGCAGCCCAGGGTTTCTCAAATCTTTTGTTCAGAACACACAGCACATGTTAGGGCACACCAGTGTCTCTGGGGATGTAGTCTGGAAATCCTGCTCTGACTGGTTAAGCATTCTAGGGCCAGATACTGACTAACCCAGAGGCCATTCTTTGTTCAAGGGGGTGCTAACTCCAGTCACTGAGAGCCTTTGGTAGGTGAGTTGAAGGAAGCAGTATGAAAGCAGATGGAGTAGTGGTAAGCTTACCCTAGACAGTTTCTTCATGTCCTTCAGGAGAACAGCAGCAGTGTCTTCTCTCATGTCAGTCAGGGCCTCTGAAATACAATAACCATGTATGGAGAAAGGCTAGAAGAGCCACAAACAACAGGCCTCCAAACATGGCATGCAAGTGGGGATGTGGACAACTGACATGGGGCTGGTTGTGTCTTCATCCCTCCTGGTCCCTGCACCAGTGCGTCTACCCAGGACTCCTAGAGACCCTGGCTGCAGCTCTGACAGGTAGTCCGTAAAGCATGTCCAACACAGGTGAACATACATGTCCGGTTCCTACTTCCCACTAATTGTATCACCACACAACAGGTTAAAAAGCATCAGAGATGCCAAAAACGGAATTGTGCCCTTTTCTAGATTCTCTGTTAAAATACGGAGGAGGAATTGATTTGGGGAGTGGGTAGCTCAGCCTTCTGGACCTATGTCCTGTCTTCAGCCAACCCCACATGGTTGACCTGTCCCTCTTACTCCTCCATCAGCTGAGTTTACTCCTTCAGACTAGGCCTGTGCTTGAGGCCACTGTGCTGTCTACAGGAGAGGGCTGGGGCAGGCGAGCATCCTTGTCCCTCCGTGCTGCTCTGACCAGGAGCCCTCTGGAAGCTGGCACCTCTGTGGGGAACATTCCTCCTGACCACACAGCTCCATTCCCTGGTCTCCTCCTATTCAGTCTGCATCCTTGGTGTTGCTGTATGACCCTTCCTTTGACCCTTCCCCCAGGACATTAGGATGCTCTGGCTTCTCCACTGTCCTCGTAAGCCATGACTTCCTCATGGCCAAGTCTGTGCCTTCTCACCTCACCTGTAGGACCTGGTTTTCTCCAGGGGAAACCACCCCGGAAAGCTCTGTATCAGTCTGCCCTGCTCTCTGCCCCTGCCCCGACTTCACCCCACTCGGTGGTCCTGCAGCCCACCAAGGCCTAGGTACATCAGCCCTTACCGTGCTGCCATTTCTCCCATGCCATGTCCACTCTTCCCTCCCTCTCTTGCGTGGATTCCTGTCCGTGACCATAACTGCTGACTTTCAAACACAAGGTCTCCAGCCAAGAACACGTTCAGCCCACTGTTGCTCAGTGTAGCCAGATGAAGATTTTCAGTGCGGGTGATCTGACTGCATTCTCCTGGTCAGAGCCCTCTTCTAGGCTCCATGTGACAAGCCTTCAGCGCCTGTCTCTCTTACCTATGGGTTTGCTTCTTGCTTCACTGAGAAAATGGAAGTAATTAAGACGTGACTTACACCTTTGAGCTGTGTGCACCCCTTTCTTCTCCTCCCTACGGTGGATGACCCCCCCCCCAAACACACACCTTTTAAGCCCTTGCTCTTACAGACTCTCCTCTCTTTCCTAACCAGGCCACTCCCATCTTTACAGCAAAGGCTACTGGGAAGTTCATCCTGGTCCCAGCCCCTAGCTCATTTCCCAGGACCCCTTGTGAGGATGCTATGCACTGAGTGCATGCTGTCTATAGGCACTGTGTAGGTGCTTTCTGCGTGGACTGAGTGTGTGCTGTCTATATGAACTAAGTATGTGTTTCCTACATGTTCTGAGTGTGTGCTATTTGTACTGAGCGCTGTGTGCATGTACAGTGTGTGCTGTCTCCATGTACTGAGTGCTGTCTCCACGTACTGAGTGCTGTCTCCACGTACTGAGTGCTGTCTCCATGTACTGAGTGCTGTCTCTATGTACTGAGTGCTGTCTCCACGTACTGAGTGCTGTCTCCATGTACTGAGTGCTGTCTCTATGTACTGAGTGCTGTCTCCACGTACTAAGTGCTGTCTCCATGTACTGAGTGCTGTCTCTATGTACTGAGTGCTGTCTCCACGTACTGAGTGCTGTCTCTATGTACTGAGTGCTGTCTCCATGTACTGAGTGCTGTCTCTATGTACTGAGTGCTGTCTCTATGTACCGAGTGAGTGTTGTCTCCATGTACTGAGTGCTATCTCCACGTACTAAGTGCTGCCTCTATGTACTGAGTGCTGTCTCTATGTACTGAGTGTGTGCCGTCTCCATGTACTGAGTTCTGTCTCCACGTACTGAATGCTGTCTCTGTGTACTGAGTGTTTACTTTCTCTTTCACCCTGCCTATCCCCTTACTTTCACACGTGGTTCTTGAGTGTTTCCCTTCCCTGGCCTCCTCGTGCCCTGTTCTCCTGGTCCTGCAGTCCTGCCTTACAGTGTCCAGCATGGAGGCTGGCACACAGCAGCCTGGGGGCTTGTGAATACCTGAAGTATGAACAGGGGCTGTGACTCTTCAATTCCTGCACTGGTTAGTTTTTGTCAACTTGACACCAACTAGAGCTACCAAGGAAGAGGGAAATTGGGTTGAAGAATTTCCCCTATTGTATTGGCCTATGGCCATATCTGTGGAGCATTTTTCTTAAAAGTGGTAATTAATTGCAGGAGGACTCAGCCCACTGTGGGTGGTGCCATCTCTGGGCCGGTGGGCCTGGGCTGTGTAAGGAGGGTAACTGAGCAAGCCAGGGGAAGCAAGCCAGAGAGCAGCGTTCCTCTGAGGTCTATGCTTCAGCCCCTGCCTCTCAGTCATCGCTGTCATTTGGGAGCATAATATGCAACAAATCCTTTCCTCTACAAGTTGCTTTTGGTCAGAGTCTTTTGTCACAGCAACAGAAAGCAGACTAGAACAAATCGCCTACACCTTGCCACTGTCTCATTCAACCCAAGAGGTACGTGTGGATCACTGCCCATGATGTCTCTGGGGATGAGTGTGATGTTCCTGTGTTGTGCTTGGAGATAGGCAGCTGGCACAAGTGGGAGGGGATGGCAGGGAGGACTCACCTGAGCAAGGAAGAAGTAGGGGAGAACCGGGGAACCAGTCTGACTGGTCTGTTCAGGAAGAAATGATGGAAAAACCCGAAGAGTAGGTAGGAGCAGAACTAGCATTGGCCAAGGCCTGGGCACCCAGTGGGTTAGCAGTAGGCTGGGAGCAAGATGAAGGTTCAGTTGTGTGAAGAAGGGCTGATGGAAGCCCTGCTCCAGGACTCCCTTAGAGACAGAGGCTCTCTGCGTGGGCCAGGTGTTCCAGCCACAGCAGACTCCTCCAAAGGACCCACCCCATGTCTAAAGAAACTGTACACAAAGGGGTGTTTGCTTCCTTCTTTCCCTGTTGGGCCCCATTGCTCTGTGGAAGGAGCTGTGATAGCTCAGGGCTGGGCCAATGTCACCTTGGCCAGGTCCATGTGCATTTCTGTGCCAGGTTTGTTTGGTTTGATTTGGTTTGAGACAGGATCTCCCTGTAGCCCTAGCTGACCTGGAACTCTATGTAGACCAGGCTGGCCTCCATCTCACAGAGATGGGTGCTGGGATCGAAGGTGTGTGCCACCATGCCTGACTTTGCTGATTTTTAAATTGCCCACGACTTTTCTGATTTCCAAGACTCAGTGGCTAGTCCTGCACTCTAGCTCTCCTCCAGGGAGCCTGCCAAATCCTCTTGGCCCGGTGACTCATGCAAGCTGATGAGTCTGCAAAGAGCAGGGGTGTGGTAGAGAGTGGAAGGGAAGGGCCCCTGCCCACTGGCAGTCCAGTTCTGGCTACAGGAGATGCTGTTTTTCCCCACTTTCTCTGGGCTGAAATACAGAACAGCTGGTGGGAGGCTGATCATTTGCTTAGCTGATGCTTTTTGATGTTTCCTTCTCCAGGGCTCTTGTGGCCTGGACCTTTGCTGAGGGAGGAGCTGTGGGGAGGACAGGAATGTGTCTCAGCAGCTGTCTGGCCAGTTGGCTTTTGTCTTGAGCTCAGCCTCTGTTTCAAACAGATGTTTTGATTCCTGCTGTGCTTAGCAACCTTCCTGCAGCTTCTCTGTGCCCCAGGGAAACCGTTCTAAGAGCTACTTCAGCTCCTAATTGGTAGCTGGGGAAGGAACAGTCACCACGCAGTCTGCACTGAGCCCAGCATCCACATGTGAAGGAGACTTTGACTCAGAATGAGGCCAGTGTATCCTCTCAGGACCCTGAAATCCAAGAAGGTAGTTTCCTATCATGCCCAGGAATGTGGCCTGAGTGGTCCCTCAGTGTTAGGCTGGCCGCAGCATTCAGTTGACCTGCTTATTTTCTGATCTGTGGGCAGGGCTTTGCTGGCAATTCTTATGGCATGTGATTGTGGAAAATATTACAGAAAGAGGTGACTGCAGTTTGTCTGAGTATGGAGTTGACCTGAATGTCAACTGCCTAGGAACACAGCGGGAGTGGGCTGGTTCTTCTACAGAGAAGCTGGCTACAGCCAAAGGGGCAGCCTCTCCTCCTACACCAAGCCCCTCCACAGGATGCTGTGTCCCCAGAGCTCTGTGCTGACATCCAGAATCCCCAGGCCATGTTTGCTCTGCTTTGGAGTTGCACAAGCTCTGGGCCTGGAGGTGGAGCACTCCCAGGGTCTCCTCAGATCGCCCTGTGTCCTCCATCCTTTATTTGTAGTCTACCTGTAGTTCCGCTCAGTCCACGTGGCTTTTACTATTGAGGCTAGTTTTATCATTAGCCATGTTGAGAAACACAGACAATCTCTCAGGTTGCCAGGGAAACAAGACCAAAAGGCAGCCTACAGACAAATTCTTTCAGAAGGGGAACTGTTAACTCTAGACCTACACCCATGGTGAGACTGGACCCCACCCACAGCCCTTTGCTGCTAAGGACCATCTTTAGTGAGGTGTCCTCCTGCCTCTGTCACTCCTCAACTATGTCCTGCCCTTGTGCTTGGTACCTTCATTCTCCATGTTGGTGACCCCTATAGACCGTGTTCTCTACTGAGCTTGTCCCTCTCTGTAGCCTCTCACTCCCAGCCACACCTTTGGCCCTCTGCCATTTGTGTCAGACATTCTACTTTTCATCCCTCCCTCTATCTTGTTTGTCACCTGACCCTGTGTTCCCTGATCTTTGCCATCTTTGGCCTTGCTGGATCGGAGACCCCTTGAACCTTCCATATGGCACAACCCCTCACCCCAGGGCCTCTGCCTATCTTCTCTTTACTAGGGCAGGGACCAGTCCTGCATTTTGCCCCCTCCTTCCTCTGCCTCATCTTACTGGTCCTACACCCACTTGGCCAAATCTGGTCCCTTGTTAACTACTATTGCAGCTATCCTGCCTCTGTGGCTGGAAGTTTCCAGAGATGCCATTCTATCCTTTCGATGGGTCTTGTGTTTGGCTTACAATCCTTGGGTCAGGTTGGCCCTTCAATCAGGTCCCTGAGCACCACTCACTCTCCTAGCATTTCCCTCTGCTTTGCCCCTGCCCACCCCCACCCCTCACTGACGACCTGGCCTCTTGCTGCACAGGGAGCACAAAGCCACCAGGAGAGGATTTATTTCTGCCAGCTCCATGCACCAACACCTCTGTGTGCCCACCTGCTCCTACTGTGGATGGCCATGTTGAAGGCTGGCCCCATCCAGTTCCATGCCAGGGTCCCGCTGGCCAACCCCAGGGAAGTTTGGTCACCTACCCCTCATCCTTGTCCGCATGCTGTTTCTGATGTCTTTCAGACTGTTGCTACAAGCCATAGTCATCTTAGAGAAATCATTTGGGCCACTTCTCTCACCATTTCTCTGAGAGTACACATTCATGTTCATACGTGCATACATGTACAAACTTGCACAGAAGTGCACTCTTCCGTGTGTATATGCACACAGGAGAGTGTATACATAGTTCTTTAAAGCATCGTCTCTTCTTGCTGTCTCCATTCTCTACCCCCACTTCTTAAGGGTTGGCCTTCTACTGGACCTGGTCCTCTCTGTATCACCAGTGTCCTTAAAGTGACCCTTTTCTGTTCTCAAGGCTGAGAGTGATGCAGTCTCTGCCTTCCCAGTCACTCGGGCTTTCTGGAAATGCATTGTGTATAAGAGCCCTTATCCTGCAATGCTCACTGAAGTCTGTGCAAGCGGAGTGATGTGAAGCCTGGGGCATACCCAGAGTTGTCCAGAACGGTGCTTCTTGCCTCCGGTCTGTCTTCCACTCTCCTGGGAGGGCTTAGGAAGACAAAGGTTTGTAGGTCATTTGTAGTCATTTGTGTTCCTAATGCTTGTCTGGTACCATGTTTTGGATTCAGCGATCTCGGAGTGGGAGAGAAGGTAGGACTGTGAGTGAGACGTACAGCAGGGCTGCTAGAAGGAGAAGCAAGTGGTACGGGGTGGTGTGGTTACACAGGGCCTGTTAGGATGATCTGGGAGGGAAGGAGAGTAGGACAGAGGTGGGGAGAAGGCAGAGACAGAGAGACACACAGAGAGAGACTCTGACCGGCAGTGTTCACCTGCTTCTCAGGTCGCCATCGCCCTGGTCCAAGCTGGTGTCCTTTCTTCCTGGATTGTCAGAGTGCCTTCTAATTGATCTCTTTGGTTTTCTCCTTTTTCCTCTAAAGCCTGTTCTCAACAGCAACTGGAACAATCCTAAAACCCTCATCTCACTCAGAGTGAAACCCCAGATTGCTTTATGGCCTACAAGACTGTGGTATCGGTGTTTACTCTGTGAGTCTCCTCTGTCCTCGTACACATTGGGAATGGTTTTCCTTCAGGGCCTTTGCACGTGCTTTTTTCTGGGCCTCACTTTTCGGTCATTTCTCTCCCTTCCATCAGATCTGTATTCAAATGTCGCCTTGGTAGTGAAATGCTCCTACCCACTTTCTGCTTAAGTTTTTCTCCACAGCTCACATTACTGTCTTATTGAGCTGTCTGTTCGCCTTGGCACCTGGCAGGCTTAGTCCTTTCTTCCACTATTGTGGGCAGTGCCACAACCCCTGGGCTCTCAGCTCACCCAGGCCTGCCCTCAGCTGCCATTGCTCATCCATCCATCACTCAGATTCCTTCTTTTCCACTGACAAGTGCCTGCCTAAGGTCCACTCCAGAGTAGAGGATCACGGTCACCTTGCCTAGAACTCACCAGACAGACATGTTCATTGGGCACTGCTTGAACCCTGAGGCAGGGGACAAGGACTGAGAGAGAGAAGTAGAGGGAAACGTCAACAGACTCTCGATGCTTTTGGCCAGGACAGGGGAAGCAGAGTGTTCCTGTGTGGGAAACCTACAGGAAACGTGATAAAAGGCACGGAAAACAGGAATGTTCCGTCTATTTTTGAGACATTAGGTGAGGAGAGGCAGACATTGCAGATGGGCAGGCTGAGCACAGCCTACAGATGTGTGTGTCCACCCACATGGGGCTTAAAGTAAGTGGAGATTGGTTGCTAGCACTGAATACTCAGGATTGTCCCATTTCTCTTGAAAAGAATTCAGTGTTGTAGGCACTAGCTGACATGCCCAGCTATTGGCCACCGGCCACAGTTGTTCATCTGTCCCTGCCACAGGAGGGCTGTTTTCTGCCACCCAGGGTCCTTTCAGTGCTGTCGATCATTACCTGCCTAGTGCTTGTAGATATCTGAATTATGACCTATATCTTGGAGAACAAAAGGCTTTCTTCTTCCATCAGGTCTGCTTATGAAAATACAGGACAAGCAGAGTGTGGAATGATTCTGGAGCAGGCACTGGAAGGCCAAGCTTAGATGTAGACAGCACGCAGTAAGGCAGCCAGAGCGCTGCAGCCTAGCCTGGAGCTGGGATGCATGGAGGGAAATGTGGGGCCTGGCGCTGAGGAAAGCAGCTCATTGGAGAACCATTTTTCGAGTCCAGGCTTTAAAGGGACTGGCTCACTAAGTAAGGTTACCAAGTTTTAGGGCCTAAGTCATGCCCCCTTAAAACATACATTGGCTCTAGTACCTCAGAATGGGACCTGTGTTAGTCAGCTTGTGTCAGTGTAACAAAATACCTGAGAAAAGTCAACTTAAAGGAAGAATAGTCTATTCTGGTTTATTCTGGGTCAAACCTTCAGAGGTTTCAGTCTATGGCTACTTGGCCCAGTGGCTTTTAGGCAAACGCCATGGAGGTGGTGTGTGGCAGAGCACAGCTGCTGTCAGTCATAGGGGGCTGGAGGCTGGGTTCACAAATACCCCTAAAGGATATACTTCCAATGGCCGATTCCTAAAGGCTCCACCACCTGCTGAAGACTAAACCTTCATTCAATGCACGAGCTCTCCAGGGATGAGGACCTTTAAGATGAATACCGTAACAGGACTTTACTGGACATAAGGGAGCTGCAGCTGGGATTGAGATGAGGTCATATTGGAGGGCGTTCAGTCCCTCATCCAGTGTGGCTGAGTGGAGCTGCTGAAGTCATGTGACACATGATGATCGGGACATGCTGGTAGAAGGCAGTCATATGATGATGGAGGCAGAGAGTGACTGAAGCTATGAGCCAAGAAACAGGGACAACTGCAGGCAGTGCTGGACCCTCCCCTGAAGGGCCCTGGGCTCACGTGGACTTGGTTGACTTTTGGCCTCTCACCTGTGAGAAGATACCTGTTTTTGTTTCAAAACTCCTACTTTGTTTACAGTTAGTTTATGACAGGAGGATAGTGCTTCACCCATAATTATCAAATCCACAGAGGTCAGGCCTGTTTTGAGTTATCATATCCCACAAGTCAGTGATAAAGCTGTTTTTATTAGGGAGTCAATAATTTACAGGACTAGAATGGGAAAAGGTGGCCCTGTTGAATGTGTTTGTTGGTTTAGAAAATATTAGCAAAAAGGCTGTGCAAGTTGTGTTTGTTTAACTCACCCCCCACCTGCCTCCATGACTGATGCTGTGATTCCACAGGGCCATGGGTCAGTTTGGTTTCCACTGTTTCTCTTGGGGTCACTTTCCCACCTCTGAAATGTGGACTAGACGACATCACTTTGTTTAGCAGTTTCCTGTCATTCGTTGGATTTGCTCAGGTTTATTTGCATAGCTGAATGAATACACAAAGGCTTCTTTGTTTGATGGTGAATAAAGTGAGAGCCAGATGACACTTGGGGTCTGTGTGAAGGCTTCGTAAAGCTGCTGGACTTGAAATACATATTGTTGGTATCAGAATTTTTTATTGTTCTTATCAGAGGAGAGCTGCCCTTTTCCTCTCTCTTGCCCTGGTCTTGGCTATACCTGGAATCTGGGAGGAGTGGGTGAGGGCAGGGGGTACAGGAAGGGCCCTCAGCTTGTCCTGATGAGGTTGGAGTGCCACAGCTCTAGACCAGGGCCAGGCCCCTTTCCCTGGAGACTCCTTAGTCTCCTATGCAGAGTCCTATGGACACCTTCCCCTGACAGCCCCAGTTCTTTACCAGTGGGCTTGCTGGATGAAGGCGGGGCCTCTCCCTCCTCCCGATTCCCGAGTGTGCAGCAGAGACAGGAAGGAGACTTGGCTTGTTTGGGCCCTGAAGAGCTGTAACTGCTGGCCAGAATGGAGGCGTGCTGAAGAGACACCTGTGTCCCTCTTTGACTCTCAGGCTATGGAAACAATGGGCTGCAAGACACTGGATTTTCCCAGGAATCTCCTGCTAGAAGGAAAAGGCTGAAGCCCTGGGGCCAGCCAGAGGGGGATCTTGTTCACATAGTTTGGAGTTCACAGAGACTGGAGCTGAGGCAACCTTTGGTCTATGATGGACAGGACCACACCTTGACCAGGACAGCTTAGTGATGCATACCTCTCGTCAGCCTCCCTAAGATGGATCTGAAGGGTCACAGACCTCTCTGTTCCTCTTCCCAGTATGGCCCTGTAGAATGTCTTTTTCTGGTTTTTTACTATTACCTCTTTAATTGGCCTGTTGAGGACAGGTGGAAGGGCCAAGGTTGTTAGGGCTGCCAGGGCCCAGGCTCCGACACTAGAAACTGCAGTTATTGGTAGAGGTCCACATGCTAACCCCCAGCCTGTGCATGTGATATCTTATGCCTTAATGGGGTCAGGGGAGGGGGGTTGCACTATAGAGCTATTCCGGTTGGAGACCTTGATGTGGGGTATGATCCTCAACTGTCTGGGTGCATTTTAAAAGATGGAAGGCCCTTAAAAGACGGAAGAAGGTGGCAGGAGAGGAGAGAGAATGCGATGTGAAGGTGAAAGCAGGCGTCTCTGCTGCCAGTGCTGGGTTGGAACATGGAAGATGGTGTCTAGAGCCAAGGAAAGCCCTAAGGCAGGGAAGTGGACTGTCTCCAACAACCTCCAGAAAGCAGAGTCCTGGGGACACCTTCATTTGAGCAGTGACTCCCACTGCAGGGTGCTGACCTTCAGCATTGCAGGATCATCATACATTTGTGTCATTTTAAGCCACTGATGTGATAACTTGCTACAGCCAGGATAGAGGAAGGGATTTAAGATCCAGTCCTGGACTCTGGCAGCCCTAAGCTAGACCACTCTGCTTAGTACAGCAATTTAAGGAGAGACGTAATAGTGAAAAGCAGAGGAAGGAGAGTGACTCACTGTGCTGGACGCTTTAGTATCAACTTGACACACCTGGGTAGAGGGAGCCTCAATTGGGGAATTGCCTTCATTGGACTGGCCTGTGGCCATGTCCATGGGGCACCTGCTTGACTGTTGAGTGATGTAGGAGGGCCCAGCCCACTGTGGGTGGTGCCACCCCTGGGCAGGTGGGCCT
>NW_008329624.1:3054368-3056124 GCF_000622305.1 Nannospalax galili
GGGTGGTGCCCCCCCGGGGCGGGTGGGCCTGTCTTGCATAAGAAAGCAGGCTGAGCAGGGGCCAGAGGAGCAAGCAGTAAGCAGCGTTCCTCCATGGCCTGTGCTCCAGCTCCTGCCTCCAGGTTCCTGCCCTGAGGTCCTACCTTGGGCTCCCTGATGAACTGCGACCTGGGAGATGTAAGCTGAATAAACCCTTTCCTCCCCAAGTTGGTAGTGGTCAGAGTGCTGTCACAGCAATGGAGAAACAAACTAGGACACTCAAAGAGAACACAACTGAGGAACAAAGAGGTCCATCGCCCCTCCCCAAGTCCTTGAGGCTTAGTGGTAAATAGAGGCCAAGAGGTGTGCATAACTAAGCAGTCTTGGTCAAAGTGTTGCCCTGCCCATCACTGACTCATTGTAGTTTCCTGGTCTGTCCTGCCAGTTGTCAGAACTGTGTGAAATCTCTTAGGCTTCCTCCTCTGGCTGACAACAGGCTTAATTACCCCCTCCCCCCAATGTGAGATTCCTAGGGAAATTCCAGTTCCTTGAGGACAGTCATTTCAACAGTCTGATAGCTAGTCTGTGGGGTTTCTGTTTAGAATACCTTTGCTCTTACCGGGACAGTTATGACATCACTTCTAGCTCCCTTAGGGTTCTGAGACAGGTTGTGGGGAAAAGAAATCATACTGTGGCTTTCTGGTCCCCTTCTAAGGGATTCTGAGATTCTAATTTCTTAAGTACTTTATTTGCTGCAAGCAGTCTCCCAAATACCAGTAGATTCTGCTTAACCATGGGGTCCAGAGCCATCTGCGCTAGAGAGGCCCATAATTTCCGAAATCACCTTTCGTTCTCTCCCTAAAAGTAAATGTCCAGTCAAGTTTTAGGGAAAACTAATTCTTTGAATTGGTTCTTAACCTTCTCGAGGTCACTAACCTCTTTGAAATTCTGTTGAAAGCTGTGACAGCCATAAAATTATGTCCAAAATTTGCATATAGTTTTAGAGATCATTTAGCTCCCCACAGCTACCCCTTGAAATCCTGATCGGGGCCCCTTCACCCCAGGCTGGGCACCCTGGTGCTGAATGAATGCACATGGAGGCTGAAGGTCTGTTTTTAGCTAGGTTCCTTCTGAGTTTTGTCAAGCCCTGGAACCAAGTACAGTAACTTCTCATTACTTGAGCATTCCGTGTTTTCAGGTTGACCTAACTCTCTAAAGTGTGTTGTAACCCTGAGATCAATGCAGCATTTTTTAGGTCATTTGTACATGGGGACAGAGTGACAAAAATTTGACCAGTCATTGCACATGTTCCAAGCTAAGGTCGAGCAAGAGGGACTTGGACTCCTGTCTCACACCGTGGGCAAGTGTCCTTTGAAGATATATTTAATGCCACAGTTTGTGCATTTTGTTACTTTCACATTCGTTTATTTAGCATACAAGTGTTTGTGAAAAATAGGAGTAACTTCTCATTCTGGAATCTGACGCAGAGCCAGAAACTTCAAGATATAAGATAAAATCTAAACTGGCCAAAGATAGTGCTTATCTTCCTGCAGATACCTCAGACAAGGATGTTAAAAACAACAGACTGCTTGCCTACGGCCAGACTACTTGTGGCCTTGAGTTTGTTCTGTCATCCCTAAATTCTGCCATCCCTAAATCTAAATAATGGACCTTTTAAGCCACTTCACAATTTCATTCACAAAAGATAATTCTTTGCAGTTGTATTAATTGGCTCTGTGTGTGTGTGTGTGTGTGTGTGTGTGTGTGTGTGTGTGTG
>NW_008329624.1:3056136-3134484 GCF_000622305.1 Nannospalax galili
CGCCGCGCGCACGCCTGGGTAGAGATCAGGGATCCAACTCAGATCATTGGGCTTTGTGGCAAGTGCCTCTACCCACTTTGCCATTTTGCCCACTTACAAAAGGCAATTCTTTAAGATGAGAAACAAGTAAACCAGCTTGTGTTTTGGTACTTAACTTTCAAACTTGTTTAGTCTTCAAACCTTTTTGCAAATTGCACCATGTGTAACATTACTTAGAAAGCTACAAATTATGACTCTAGCCCTCATGAAGACACCTAAATGCGACCCTCCCTCCTGAGAAGCCCCGGCCAATGTCCTTCTCTTAGGCACATGTTCTCTTTTATCTCTACTTAGTAGACTCGCTAACTTTGTTTACTCTGACTGTTTTCCTGCAGTCATAGTCAAGGATCTGGCATTGTCGGAGCAGAGTCCCTAAGGGAGAATTCTAGGCTGCTGGCAGGACTGGGCTGGGTCTCCCTGTTGCCTGCTGCAACTGACAAGTATGATAGTATATTATTGGCCTCTCTCAGCCATGCTGATGATCAACCTTCCTTGTCAAATGGCATCTTGTCAGTCCTACCTGGAGAGATGGAGGATCTGTCTTTGGCCTATGGTCAGCCCCCAATTGCTACCCCACAGCCTCCAGTCCTGGAATCCTTGTGTCCTCTTTGGTAGGGGTAGAAGTTTCCACCAAGGGGCACTTGATGACTGACCACTACCTCCCAGGGTCAACTAGAGAAGGGGGGCAGTGTGTGCTGGCTTGTAAGCAGGTGGTTCTGGAGTTGCTGGTCTACCTGGGGACTCTGCCACTGTTTCCAACCTGTAAGGACATGTGGTCTGACAGGTATACATGCTCTTTAGGGGAGGAATTGACAGAGACAGGAAGTGGAATCTGTCTTAGAAAATGTGGGCGGTAGAGCTGTTGAATTGGAGCCTCCGAATATGCATCAGATAAACATAGGCTCAGTCCTTACAGTGCTTCTTAAGGTTCTCCATACTTGCCTGTCCTAAGTGGACATCTTCAGAGAGCAGGAAGTCATGAGGGGCCAGATCATCCCCAGCTTGTCTGCCCTGAGGCCCATGTGAGGCATCATTTGCTGTCATCTCTCTTTTTAACATTTCACTCAGGAATCTCAATTCCTTGTGGAGATTTCTGGATTCCTGGTGCTTGGAAGGACAAACCAGTGATTTCTTTTCTCATTTCTGTGATGACAGAGGCGACTCCAGCCTGGGCACTGGCTTCTCAGTGGAGGCCTGGAGCTCTTAGGCAGGGAAAAGCCCACTTTTATTTTCATCCATCCTAACCAAAGGTCACATTTCCACCAGTTTGGAAGGGAGAGAACTCACCATGTTACCCAGACCCCTGACCTTGTCAGTAATAGAAATGATAGACATTTCTACTTTACATGAAATCAAGAAGTGGCATTTATTTTTCTTACTGATTTGAAATTAAAGTGGTTAGTAGACCCTGCTGGGTCACCATTACCACTATTATTATTGCCTTTTTGAGACAGGGTCTCATTCTGCAGCTGAGGTTAACCATGAATTCTTGGTAGTCCTCATGCCTCAGGTCCTGAGTGCTAGGATTATAGGTGTAAGCCCCCACACCCAGCTTAGATTTTGTTATTTAAGATGGTGTTACTAGGGATGGTGAGATAGCTCTGTGAGTCAAGGTGCTTGCTACCAAGCCTGATGACCTGAGTTTGATCCCCAGGACTCAAATGGCAGAAAGAGAGCTGTCATCTGCCCTCCACATGTGTGTCATGAACACACACACACACACACACACACACACACACACACAAAATAAATGTAAAGTAAAAAAATTTTTAAATGTTGTTAATTAAGCACGTATATTACTACATATTAAAATTTTTTATGATGCTGGGGTCAAATTCAGGACCTTGAACACTCTAGGCAAATACCCTACCACTGAGATATACTATACCCCAGCCCTTAAATATTTGAATAACTAGACTCCAGTGAGATTGGTGTCCTTTGTTCTTTGTTGATTTTTTTATAGCAGTTTTATTGAAATACAATCCACATACCAAACGACTTATCTCAGAAAATGTGTGGGTTCCATATTTTTTTAAAAATATTTTATTTATTGATTTTTTTACGTGTATGCATGTATTGCCTGCATGTAGGTAAGCGCACCCATGGCACCCATGTCGTGCAATGCCCAAGGACAGAAGAGGCTGTTGGATCCCCTGGAACTGGAGTTATTGACAGTTGTTAGCTGCCATATGGGTGATGGGATTCAAATCCAGGTCTTCTGCAAGAACAACCAGTGTTCTTAACCTCTGAGCCATTTCTCCAGCCCCCAGGGTTCCATGGTTTTTATTTAAAGTATGCTTATGGGGTCGTGCCACATCACCTCAATCTAATTTTAGAATATTTTTGTCCCGCCTCAAAAGAGACTCCATTAGCAATCCCCTGGTCTCCCGCTCCCTCTCTCAGCCCTGGTGACCACAAACCTGCATTCTGTCTCTCTAAGTCTGCCTGCGCTGGATATTGTATAGATGGGATATTTATTGAGGGTCTTTGTGTCTTTCACATAGTGACGTGTTATCACACTGCACCTGTGTTTGCATTTTGCTTCAATGTGTTTGAAGCATCATCCTGGGAAAGGGTTTATAGTTGGCTCCAGGATCAGCAGAGGTACCTGTGACATCCCAGCAGGGTCCTTGTCCATTTTGCTTTTACTCCTAAGCCAGGCTGGCCTTTGTTTGGGCATTGATAACTCAGCTAGTCACTCAATGGGCAGGATCTGCAGCCTCCAGCCCTGGGCCACCCTGGCCCCTGTGCTTAGATGCCCCCCAGTCGAAGCAGGTGCCTAGGAAGGAAAGGCCTTGCACACAGATAATGGGCCTCACCCTGTTTCTGAGCCCATACAATGCAATGTGAGATGGTATGACAGGACAGACTCAAGGTACCCCAGCACTGCCAGCCACCTTGGGGCTCACCCTACCTTCCCCAGCCCCTGGGAAGCTTCCAGAGAACAAGTTTTCTGTGGGAAGGTCTAAATCCTTGCAGCTCTGTGATTCTCGGATCCTAAAACCTGCACACATGGTGTCTGTGGGCAGCGCTATTGTCTGTGCATTTCCTTTTTCGCGTGGGTGAGAGCCAGATTGGCAAGCCCAGTGTGAATGAACGAGCGGCTCACTTGCTGATGTCTCTCTGATGTGTTTCCCCCCCAGCTCCGGAAGAGAAGGAAGTCATTAAAGGACAGTATGGCAAGCTGACGGATGCCTACGGATGCCTGGGGGAGCTCAGGTTAAAATCCGGTGAGTATCCATGGCTCAGCTGGAGCAGTCTGGCCTCCATGCTGTGGGCAGTGCCTGGCGTCCGCCTGGGGAGGCCACTGAGTGAGGTGCCACTTTCGTCTCCTAAGAGGTTTTATCTCTCAGCCTGCTCCTCCATGGTGGGGGGGTGGCATGTCCCCTGTCTCGGTGAAGGAGGACATGGCTTCCAGCCCTGGGTGCCGGGAAGTTCTGCACTATTGCCCTCCATACCTAAGTTTTTTCCAAGGTTGGTCCAAGGCTTCTCCTCTGGGGTTGTGTGTGGTTTTCAGGGGGCATCTGTCCTCTTCTAAGGTGTGCCAAGTGGGTAAAGATGCTGCCTCAAGCAGATGTCAGAGGCTAGCACTGGAGTCTCCCTGGGTGTATGTGGAGAGAGGAGGGGCTGGCCTGGGGGTTGGTGGCAAGGAGAGAAAAGCCACTGATGCTGAGTGTGGGAGTGAGAGAGAAAAGGAGCCTGCATCCGATCGTGGCTCTGACAAAGAGAAGCTAGTGCACAGGAAGAAGTGGGCAGCCTGCTTGCCCTGAGACCGGGCTGAGCCATCCGCCACCAGCGACACCTCCGTGGCTCCTGTTCTCCTTCCCTTACTCCTGGTCAGAAGAACCTGCCTTAGGTCAGCCCCACCTGTCATCAAGACCAGGTTATGGAGTCCAGTGGCCTCCCAAGCCAAGGTCAGGGTACAGCTCACATTCCTGCTGGGAGTGGCTGGGAGATGTCCAAATTTAGGCCTCAGAGGCTTTTCCTGAGCACAACAGTGAAACTTCTCTGTAACACACGGCCTTTATTTATACAGGCAGGATTTTAGGACTGACAAAAGTCTTGACATGCTTGCCACTACTTTTCTGGGCCATTTCTGTGATGGAATGTTTTTTGCTTTTTGGTTTTTTTCCCATGAGCTATGATGATTGCATCCTTCATTTCCAAATCGGAAATGTTTAGGAAAAATGAATTTATTAAATGTCTGTTCTGTGCCAAAGGCTAGACACAGGTTAACATATTCAGTCTTAAACATAAGCCAATGTGATAATCATCTCCCTGTTTACAGTAAAACAAACAGGCTCAGAGATTCAGCCTCAGTGTGAGGAGCTCAGCTGGAATTCAGAACAAACCCAGCTGCCTCTAAACACTTTTTCATAAGAATGTGTGCTGCTGAGACATTGGGCAGGGTTTTCTCTCTGCTCTGTTTGAGGTTACTCCCAGGGCCCTGCGTTTATGGTAAAGATGGGATTGGTGCTTCCTCTATTCTGGATGTGACGAGATCAACTCAGTGTTAACCTGTTCCCCAAGACAGAGGAGGTAGGCATTTTGGCTGTCCTGCTTGTGTGCAGAAGGGAGGCCCGCAAGCTGACTTCTATACTGTCTGTCGTAGAGCCATCTCCCGTGGTATAACAGCCTGGCATTCAGCATGGCTCACAATCAGATCTTACAGGTATAGTTGGCAAGTTTCTTGAAACACAAATAAATGATTCATTTTCATTTGACAGGCATTTTGAGTCAGGGAAACATGGTACTTGACACAAGTTCAAGTGGGACCAAAGTTTCACATGTGTGCCTGTGGTACCACAAGCCACCTTGTGTGTCTTTATATTGGGGAGCAGGTAGCTGGTGTTCAAGGACAGGAAGAGTGATACATGATGCCTTCCCCATTCTACAGGACAGTCAATTTCCTGAGCTGAGAGCTGGGGTCAGCTATTGAGCATTGGTTCTGACCAGGATGGGGACAGCCCATAAAGAATTCTTGTTTGAGTGAGCCACGGTATCTGTGGGGTCCACAGTGGGGAGTAGAGAGACGCCATGCCTTCCCTGAGCTGACCCTCTGAGGATTGAGTGGATATAGCTCTGTTGGGCCAGACCAGCCAGCCAACCAGGGTGCCTGCTCAGTGGGAAGCTTGGGTGTATGGAGGCCTGCAGGCCCCCAACATAGTTTCTAATGTCCTCCCAGACCACAGGACAGCCTGCCGGAGCCCCCTACAGGGCTGCTGCAAGTCTCTCTGAGTCTGGGAAGGAGTTTGACTTTTAGAATGGAAGGATTAGTTGTCTCTTGTCAGCACATTCTGGTGTGTCTGAAGGATGGGAGGATTGGACATTTTAAACTGAGCCTTTCAAACCAAATCCCCTTTGGTATAGCAAGGGAACTCTCCTTTCCCTTTTGTCTCCCTGAGCCAGAGCTCAGCTGTTTTCTTCTCTGTTGAACCCTTGGGTGTTCTGGGCAGCTGAGGGTGGTGCTCCTGAGGATGTGGCCTCTCTGCTAGCCTCCCCTTGGGGTTTCAATTCAGACAAGTGGTTAAAGTTCAGTCAAACAAAGTTGCAAAAAAGCCTGTCCCAGGCTCCTAGCTTTATATGAGGGGACCAGGGTCCCCTTTCCTCCCTGAAATGCCAGCAGGAAGGGGTGGGAGCCCTCATAGTTATCCAGGAGCCAGCTTATCCACAATATAAAGGGTAGAAAGTAAGTATACCAAAAAAGAATTCACCCCAGTGATCACAGGGGTTTGACCCCTCTTTGGCAGAACTCGCAAGTCCTTGTTTCCTAACTTCAGGGGTCTAGGCAAACCTGTCTGCAGTGAATTCTCTCCTGAGTTGTGCAGTGCGCGGCCTGTGAGGCTGCACACAATGGCCCGGGACACGCTCCCCAGATCACCCGGCTTCTGGCTTTCAGCTGCATCTTCACAGTGGACTGAACCTCTGTGTTCAGCCACTCTCCCTAGGGCTGTGTTCCCATCTGTAAGAACAGAGAACAGCCTCATCTCTCCCACACAGTTAAAAAGGTTTTTTCATTTTATTTATTTTGGGTATGTACACACACACATGTGTATGCACACGTGTGCCATGGTACAAGTGTGGAGGTCGGAGGACAACCTGTGAGAGATTTTCTCCTTCCAGCACATGGAAACCAGGGACCAAACTCAGGTCCTCATGCTTGAGAGCAAGTGTCTTTACTTAGTGACCCATCTTCCTGGCTTTCTCATACAATTTTGGTGGGCTTTTTTTTTACATACACGCATACTAATTAGTTAACTGATTGATTAATGTTTGTATGCACATACATATGCGTATCCATGTGCATAGGAAGTCAGAGGACAATTTGTAGAAATTGGTTCTCTCCTTGTACCATGTGGTTCTCAGGGATTGAATTCAGGTCATGAAGCTTGGCAGCAAGTACCCTTATCACTGAGCCCTCTCGTTGGCCCTCCCAAAGGTTTGGGGTTTTTGTTTTTTGTTTTTTGGGTTTTTTTTGGTTTTTTTAACTTTACACACATATGAGTGTTTTGCCTGCATGCATGTAAGTGCACCACATGCATGTAGTGCCTATGGAGGCCAGAAGAGGGTGTCAGATTCCTTGGAACTGGAGTTATGGACAACTGTGAGCTAGGTGCTAGGAACTGAACCCAGGTCCTCTGCAAGAGCAGCCAATGCTCTTAATTTCTGAGCCATCTCTCCAGCCACCTCCCCACCTGCCCCCAGTTTTTAAGAGTTCTTCATGACGATGTAACATGATAGTCTTGAAAACTGGCTTCAAACTTGAAGCAGGCAGGTTGTGGGAGTGTGGTAGGGTGTGATGTGGGAACGGCTGCTTTTCCCAGGCTGGTGAAAGGAACTTGTGTCCTCCCCACACTGTACCCTGAGAAGCTCTGCTATCACCCTCTTCTGTGTTGGGTAGAGATAGTGTCAGAGAAGGGCTTTGAGAAGACTAGGCCTGAGGTCATGGGCCAGGCTGGTGGCTGCTTCCTTGAGTGGTTACTCTGCATGTGCTCCCAGAAGTCACTTGAGAAGGAGATTGCTCTTGAGAGGGGCATTTGAGTCATTAGCTTTTTCCATCTAGGACTTGCCATGTTTGTAGCAAGTCTTGACATGGAATATTGTCAGTCTTATGATAATTTATTTTAATACTCACACCCAGGGATGTACTGGCAAGTACCTGACACCAGCTGCAGGAGTAGAGGCTCTTACGTAGTGTCTGTCAATTTCCTTGGTGTAAATTCACCAGCCAAGGCTGGTTTCAGGTTCCTCTGTGGGGTTGGATAGTGCTGTCCACATGTAATCACAGACTGGGAGCCCAACCACAATGTGACACTTAGGGTGCTGCTTCTGTGCTCTGAAAACAGAAGAGGAGAGGTGTGGGATCTCTCCCTTCCCTCGTGCGTCATTGGACATCGGTCCACGAGGGCAAAGGGAGCAGAAGTGATGAACAGGGTCAGGAAGGCCGGTGAGCACTAATGGAAGAAAGCCCTTCCAGGGAGGCAGGTTCAGTGATACAAACAGCTCCAGACTCAGTGAAACAGCTCCGTTTATTCAGTGGGGGTCAGGGAAAATATAGTGTGGAGGCAGCAGCCAATGCTTCAGCTGATAGGTGCTCATGGTATGCTTTATTTACATGTGGCAGGGGATCCTATCATCCGACTATGGGGAAATGCCTAATTATCATATAGAAAAAACCTGGGGGTAGTTTTTACTCCAGGTAACTATGCCAAAGGTCATGTTTCAAATGAGGCCAAGCATCCGTGCTTGGAGGCACTTTCTAGGTAAGTCAGACAGGAAGCTCCTGCTGAGAAAGGAGCCAACCTTAACAGCAGGGTTCCCCAACATCTCCCCCTGTTTTGTTTTATAAATGGAGAAGTGTCATCACAAGCTTTAGAAGCCAACTCATCTATCTCAGGAGAGTCCAAAGTTTGATAACTGACCATGACCTGATTGGTAGTAATTTTTGCAATGGAGTAATTTGTAAGAAATTGTATGAAACAGGGAGCAAGCATCAAAATAACATAGCATAATCATGGGGCTATTGATATTGTAACATTCCCCCTTCTGAAGAGGTAACCCCAAAATCCTTTTTGGATAAGAGCTCCCAAACAGTTTTAATGTTTTGGGCCCTTTGGACAGAGGACTTTGTCAAAGGGCCCAAGGACATGTTGACTTTTAGCCAAGAAAGAAACTGGCTACTTTTCCCTAGCTGCCTAGCCAATTTCTATCTCCTATTCTTATCATACCACCCTCTACAGAGGCTTATCCAAATTGCCAATAGGAAATTGGAACGCAGACCATTCTGGCTTCTTCCATGCTGAACAGGTGCCTGGAAGATGTGAAGGAAAAGTAAAGGTACGAGTAAGGGCAAGAGTAGTTAGTATTACAGTTTTTAGGCAGGGCCAGAAAATGTCCAAATTAAAGTCCGTTGGAATTTCTTGATGAGGGTTCCCAAAAGCATCCATCTGCTGGGTTCCTCCTCAATTTTCTTTTGCCTGTCAATGCTGGACTGATGATTGATTAACTCAGGATTTGTTGTCAGGCACTTTGATAACCGTTGAAGTGGCTAGAATCAGTTGCCTCTTAAATGGCCTTTAGATAGGGAGAGAAAACAAATTTATCCATCATTTTAGAACAGTAGTGGGTTGCCTCCCTCAGCTGCAGGTGGGCACTACAGTATTGTAGACCAAGAAGAATCAGCTCCCTCTTAAATGGCCTCTAGATAGGGAGAGAAAACAAATTTAGCCATCATTTTAGAATAGTGAGTTGTTTTTCTCAGCTGCAGGTGGGCACTACAGTATTGTAGACTAAGACTGGGGATCATACCATAGAGGCACATGGTACTTAGAGCCGACCCTCTTCGAGGGGAGAGGCTCAGGCACTTTTAAACTCCTAGTGTGTCCCTCTGTGAGGCCCAGAGAAGGTAGCAACTTGTCTGAGGCTCCATAACCTAGACGCGTGCCGGGTCTAATCATCTTCTGAATTGATTTTTTAACCTTGCTACAAGATCCCCACTGGTTTCAGGCCCTTGGACTCAGCTCCACTGACTCCTTCTGAGACACTCACTGGGCCTCGCTGGCTTGTCTTTGCGTCTTGATATCAGAAAAATAAATCCTGTTCACAAAAGCAAGGCCCAGGTTCTCTACTCAAGATGAGTCTCAGGAGGGACCTTATACACCTGAGGCAGGTGAACCCCTCAGGCCTTGCTTTGTCCCCCATCTATACCTCTGTGGGATTGCTGGCCTAGAACATACTGATAGGTGAGCAGGAGCTAGTGATCTCTGATGATCTACTGCTAGGTTTGACCCTGGATATTTTCTGAAAATTTTGTAACACATGGAGTACAGGTGAGGGTTGTTAAAGTTGCACAGGATAGTCAGGCCAGTATGGCCAGTATGGCCAGTCAGGACCAAGCAAGGCCTTCCTGGAGAGGCCCTGGGTTCCAAGCTTAGGCCCAAGCTTCTCTGTGGCCACAGAGGTACACAGACATGGGTGCTCCTGAGAAAACAACTCCCAGATCCTTAACTCTTTCCAATAGCTGATCTGTCTAGGAATGTATCCTTGACGGAGAACAGGTTTCTTATCCTCTAGGTCCCACTCTCAGTCGTGCTTATTCTGTGTTATAAGGACAGGCACTTTGTCCCGTCCAGAGTATGACCACGATGCCTTGCTCTGGAGATGAGGAACTCCAGGGTGATATGAAAAGGCATACTTCAAAATATTGTCAACAGCTAGGTATGGTGGTGCAGACCTTTAATCCCAGCACTCAGGAGGAAGAGGTAGGTAGATCTCAATGAGATTGAGGCCAACCTGATAGTCATAGCAAGTTCCAGACAGCTGGAGCTATAGGGAGACCCCTGTCTCAAAAAACAAAACAAAACAAAAACATGTCAACAGGATCCGGTCATTCAAACAAGTGGTTCTCCACGAGTCTTTCCCACTTTTCTAAATTCTTCAGGAAAGCATAACCGCTCCTTCCCTTCTTATGTGTTTCCTAACCGTACTTCCCCTGATGCTTTGGGCTGCCCTAGTATCTTGTATTTCTTTACTATTTCTCTAAAGCTCCCGTCTCCTCCCAGCCATGTGGCTACTAGCCAGCCATGTATCTGACCTTCATGACAGCTCTAAATGAGGATGGTTTTATGGCTTTTTTCCTTCTCCCCCCATTTTCCTCCTCAAGGCAGCTGCTGAGATTTATGGCTTGTCTGCCCTGAGGAATTTTCCTTAAATTCTAATAAAATTATCCTAAAGTTTAAAAAGACAGAAACAAGCTGAGCGTGGTAGTGCACACCTTTAATCCTAGCACTCAGGAGGCAGAGGCAGGCAGATCTCTGTAAGTTCAAGCCAGCCTGGTCTACATAGTGGGCTCCAGGCCAGCTGGGGCTACAGTGAGACCCTGTCTCAAACAAATCAAAACAAACATCAAGAGTGTTGAAGTCCCCCACATCAGTGACTCAGTACAATGTGTTTGCAAGTTAGAGGTCAGTCAGCGGTTGCCTTTTCACCAAACTGAAGGAGACCTAAATTGAGTATGATCTGTCAGCATTAATAGTAATTTTGTCAGTAGGTTACTTTTTTATTTTTTTCTAGTTTTGAGTAGTAACTCAAGGGGATTTTGAAGAATTAAGTGACATGTCTATAATGAAACTCTTTTCCTGTTTATTTATTAACATGGACAGTTTTGTGTAGTTTTTTACATCTATAAAAATGAAAAACCGAATTAGAAATGGTGTAGAGTCTACTGTCATTCCATTAATCAATAATATTTACCCATCTTTTATAAAGTGTCTTCACAACACATTTTTATACTTACCATGGCTGGAGAGATGACTCAGCAGCTGAGAGCACTGGGTTTGGTTTCCAGCGCCCACATGGTGGCTAACAACTGTCCATAGCTCCAGTCCCAAGGGATCCAATGCCCTCTTCTTTAAAAAAATAATTACTGGGGCTGGAGAGATGCCTCAACTATTAAGAACATTGGTTGTTCTTGCAGAAGACCCAGGTTTGAATCCCAGCACCCACGTGGCAGCTAACAACTGTCTGTAACTCCAGTTCCAGGGGATCCGACAGCCTCTTCTGACCTCCGAGGGCATTGCATGACACAGGTGCACTTACCTACATGCAGGCAATACATGCATACACATAAAATAAAAATAATAAATAAAATTATTTTTAAAGTTAAAAAAAATTACTCACCAAAGTAGTTTGTTTAAATTGTTTGGCCAATTGGGTAGTAAAAATAATCGCAATGATAACTCAGAAGAAACTCTTAAAATTGCCACATGGTGGCTGGGCGTGGTGGTGCATGCCTTTAGTCTCAGCACTCAAGAGGCAGAGGCAGGGGGATCTCTATGAGTTCAAGGCAGCCTGGTCTACATAGTGAGTTCCAGGCCAGCTGGGGCTACAGGGAGACCCTGTCTCAAAAAGACCAAAAAAATAAATAATAAAAGAAAAATTTGCTGCATGGTATTTGAAGAAGTGGTCAGTGGAGAATCAGGAGCACAAACTATGCTATGGTAGGGTGAGAGTCTGAGACAGGGAGGTTGGAGCATGCTGATGACATTGTAAACATCCAGTCGTATATTCCACTGGATGCTGGTAATGAAGGTTCTAGCAGTTTTATTTTTACCTGTCAGTCCAAAGAATATGCTGCACAGCATACTGTTACCAGTCAGCTGGAGGAGGCCTTCTGCTCTACCCAGATAGGCATTGTGGGTAGGCAGGGAGAAGCTTTTCAAGTGCTGGTCGTGGCAGCTTTTTTTTTGGCCTTTTTGAGACAGGGTCTCCCCTGTAGCCCCAGCTGTCCTGGAACTCACTATGTAGACCAGGCTGGCCTTGAACTCACAGAGATCTGCCTGCCTCTGCCTCCCGAGTGCTGGGATTAAAGGCGTGTGCCACCACACCCGGCTATGGCAGCTTTTGTATCCTTTAGTGTTTGACAGCCATGGGTGATGGCAGCAGACAGGTGGACGCAGCAGCAGGGAGTGTCCTCCAGTGTTACAGCTCTCATGCAGGCGTCTGGTATCAAAACCCTTAGTTATGCAGGTCTTCCAGCTCTCATGTAGGCCTTGTGTAGGAAGTCATCAGGGGTCCTTAGCCCTGAGCAGCAGTTGACACTGAAGCTTCAGGGCAGGCCTAGATACCGGGATTCCTCATTCCTTGACAGCAGCCAGTGTTGAAGCTCTCAGGCCTTGGTTGTCTGAGACCCCTGGCTTGGGCTTAGTAGCTCCTGACCTTTTCCAGGGACTATAGTCTCTCTTCTCTGGCTCTTCACAACCTGTGCTTCTTTGGCCTCAGCTGTCTATTCTCTTAAGCGTCCGTCCAGGCTGTTCCTGTTCCTGCTGTGGCCTCACTCTCAACTGCTTCACTGTCTATTCCTGCTGGCTGCCTTGCCACTTTTATTGCTCCTGGGCCCCTTGAGAGAAGACTTTTATTTGCCTAATGTTGCAATCCTAGGGCAGGCAGCACAGAAGGGTGTCTCATAGCCCTCTCACTAAGTGAGCCTGATCAGCCTGCTTTACAAAGCCTGAGGAGGGGTATTTGGACCAATCAGACTGCACTTCACATGCAAATTAAGGTTTGTATTTGTACCAATCACAGCATACTTTGCATATAAATGAAGGTTTATGTTTACACCAATTATTGCATTGTCCCTTTACACCACCCACAACAGTGCCTTTGCTAGGCCTCTGGGAAGGGCTCGCCCTCTGGCCTAGGTAGTTGCAATGCCATCTAGAATTCACTTAGGCTTCTGATAGCAAAAATGTCTGGTATAAAGGGTTTCAAACAGACTCAGTGACAGTTGTGCCTTCAGGAGCCAGAGCAACTGTGATCACTGTGTAGTTTTCTCAGGGCATCTGTGAAGTGTTCAAAACAGCTGCTATTAGCATAAGGATATCCCCTGACTGACTGTCAGCCCTTTTGCTCAAGGCATCAAGAATCCCACAGTTGCCAATTAGAATCAAATTGCCCATCCCCCACTGTACTTATTTATAAGGAAATGATACCTGAGAGGTTCTGGCAGTAAGAACTTAAAGAGTTTATCATTAAATAATACTGATTTTAGCCGGGCGTGGTGGCACATACCTTTAATCCCAGCACTCCGGAGGCAGAGGCAGGTGGATCTCTGGCAGGCAGATCTCTGTGAGTTCAAGGCCAGCCTGGTCTACATAGTGAGTTCCAGGACAGCTGGGGCTACAGGGAGACCCTGTATCAAAAAATAATAATAATGATAAAATAAAAGTGGGTAAAAGACACAAACAACAAAAAGCTGGAAAAAAAATAATGAGTGTATTGCCTGCATGTATGTGAGTGCACCTGTGTTGTGCAAAGCTGCCAGAGGTCAGAAGAGAGCTTCGGATTCCCCTGGAACTGGACTTAAGGATGGTTCGTAGCTGCCATGTGGGTGCTGGGAATTGAACCTGGGTCCTCTGCAAGAGCAGTCAGTGCTATTAACTGCTGAGCCATCTCCAGCCCCCTCCCAAGTTCTCTATTTTAAAAAGAAGGCATTAAAGTCTCTAGTTTTTTGTTTGGGGGGTTTGTTTTGTTTTGTTGGTTTTGGTCTTTTTGAGACAAGGTCTCCATGTAGCCCCAGCTGGCCTGGAAATCACTATGTAGACCAGGCTGCCCATGAACTCAAAAAGATCTGCCTGCCTCTGCCTCCCAAGTGCTGCGATTAAAGGCATGTGCCACCACGCCCGGCACATTTTATTTTTTTAAGAATATTTTATTATTTTTATTTAATGTGTATGAGTATATTGCCTGCATGTATATAAGTACACCTGTGTCATGTAATGCTGCAGTCAGAAGAGGGCATCAGATCCCTTAGAACTGGAGTTACAGATGGTTGTTAGCTGCCACATGGGTGCTGGAAATCAAACCTGGGTCCTCCACAAGAGCAGCTAGTGCTCTTAACTGCCCGTGCCGCGCAATGCCGCGGAAGTCAGAAGAGGGCTTTGGATTCCCCTGGAACTAGAGTTAAGGACAGTTCATAGCCACCATGTAGGTGCAAAGAGTACTGTGTTGGGCTGTTTGGCTACCATAGCATAGTTCTGTAGACAGGAGCTGTGGTTTACAAACATGTTTATTTCTCACAGCTCTAAAGGCTGGTGGTCTAAGATCAAGATGCCAAAAGGCCGGGGGGCAGGCAGACTGGGGCTTTAAAATGAATCCCTTGATTGCAACTTAATTCCAACCCACACTAGTAGCATGCCTGGGCATTACTCATGTGTGAAATGGTGATGGTGGCCCTCAAGAGCAGTGCTGTTAGGCCCATTGGCACTACCATCTGCCAGGAAAGGCACACCAGCTGTGGAGCCAGGCTTAGCTTGAGTAACTTGCCCAGGTGGTATAGCCAGAAAGTAGACTTGGATTCTAGTTCCCCTACTTGGTCACCTTAGGCTACTTAACCTCCCTGTGCCTCCTTTTCCCTCTCTATAAAGTAGGCTAACAATAGCAGCAGTTGGGATGATTAAGTCAATGTTTATGTAGCCCCTCACCATCCTAAGTATTAGCCACAGTAGAGTGCCTGGCTCCCACGCTCTCTCCTGGTGGTGGCTGAATCACCTGTACCCTCTAGAGCCCTGCCCTAGCTGAATGGCACCTTCCCTTCTTCTCATTCTCTGTAAGAACCTCCTGTACCTACCGTATACAGCCTTCTCCACCCCCCCACCCCCCAGGCCTCTGGCCTGTGTAGGGATGCTGGCTGCCTTCAGAGCAGCTTGGGACTTGGGCCCCACATACAGGCTAAGAGAGTGGGGCTAGCCATCCACTTCTTGGCTCCATGTGGGATGGAAAGCAAAAATTTCCATGCCTCTTCTTGAGCTCCCACCCCAGACTATGGGGCCTTTCCTTGACCATGCTGGAGGCACTTTAATGAACACTGCTTTTCCTCAGCATTAAGGTGACCAAGTACTGCAGACTTTTTCCAGCCAAGGCTGTGGGACTGCCTGCAGCCCTGAGGATGTTAGCCCCAACCAACTCACCTGTCCTACAGGGCAACTGCCTCTGCAGCTGTTTCAAAATGACTTCCTGAGGATGCACATGCAGAGCTATGAGTGAAACCAATATCCTGGCCCTGTGGGCACCCTTCCTCCCCACAGTGCATCAGCCAGCATGTGTGAGCCATGACCTACTTATTCAGCAACTGCACTTTAATAAAAACCAGTCATTCCCTCTCCTGAGCTGCACTCTTCCAGTGAAGTATAAGAAGGCAGCTTGTGGCAGGGGTGGAATTGGCTATTTTTGTGGTCTTTTATCAGACTGTGGAGAAGTGTGAGGACGGTGCAGAGCATCAGTTCAGATAGTGAGTAGCTGCTGTCCATATGGAGTAGACCTTGCTGGAATAGAGCCCTTAGACCTCAGCAGAGTGGGAAGATCATCCTCCTGATAAATCCAGGTCCATTATCTACCCCAAGAGGGTGTCTCTTGGGCCCTGTCCTTTGAAGGGGGCACAGCATTGCCACCATCTCCTGACTTGGTTAGCGTGTGTTATGAAATAGGATACACAGGACAGAAAATGAGCAGCCAGGGACAATATGACAGGGTCTTGGAGAAGGGTGTGTCAGTCTCCTGCACAGAAGTTTGTTTAGGAAGTGCTCACACACCTGTGCTGCTGGGGGACCAAGTGGCACTAAATCATGCCCCTGAAGAGCTCCATCTGCTGAAGGACATAGGTGGAGAGGAGGCTGCTGGGTTTGCTGCCAAGTGTTGCTAGGGAGATTTTGAAACAGAGAGGCGTACCCAACTGTGTCTTGGGAGAGTAGGAAAGGCTTCCTGGAGTAGGTGCTGTGTATGGACTAGAAGGAGGGGCATGAGTTCACCCAGTTGGGAAGGAAGTCTCATAGTGTTCAGAAGGTGGAAGGCTGGAACCTGAAGTTCTTCCTTCTACCCTGCCAGAGCAGAGCTGAGGCAGGGAGGGGAATGGGGAGATGGGAATGGGTTCCTTGCAGTGGGACCTTTATTTCATTTGTGGGGCGGGGGCGGGGGGCGGCTGTCTCCTGCAAAACCACAGAGCAAATTCAAGGAGATGTGGCACATTTAAGGAACAGCAGAGAACAGTCCTGGAGAGCAGCTGCCTAGGAACAATCCACATGTGGGGCAGGGATGGGACAGGGCAGAGTGCAGAGCAGGAGGCCTCAGAAGGGTCTTCCATTTCTGTCCTGGGGGCCAGTGAGATGCACAGAAGGATTTGAGCAGGAAGGTCTGCTGTCAGCTGGGTTTGAGAAGGCCACATCTGCTATAGCTGTAAGGGAGTCCAGGAAGTGGCTGGAGAGGGTGGTAAGGAAGGTAGATTGGAAGGCATTGGATATGGAAGAGGGCTAGGGTCAGGAAGGGAGAATGGTTCAAAGGCTTGTGCTGTTCCAGAAGCTAGAAATCTGGGACCCACATCCCTCCTTCCAACCTGCCAGGGCAGAGCTGAGCTGGGAGGCGAGGAGGAGGATGGGTTGGGAAGGGAAAGGGCTGTGGTTGGGAAGCCCTTCACATCAGAATCACCTGAGAGTCTGTTAGGGCAGAGGTGGGTTTCTGGGCTGGGCGGGAATCTACATTTCTAATGGGCTGTGGAACTGCTGTTGCTGGGGGAGTTGGGGTGGCTGGGAAGCACTGCCCTTGGCCCTTGGGTTAGGGTTGGGTTAACTCTGGGTGCACTCAGCAATGGCCCTTCAGCTTTCCTCTCTAATGTCTCTTCCAGGTGGTGGCCATCTGAGCTTTCTAGTGTTGGTGACAGGCTGCACGTCTGTGGGCAGAATTCCAGATGCAGAGATCTACAAAATCACCGCCACAGAGTTTTACTCTCTACAGGAAGAAGCCAAGGAGGAGGATCGCCTGCTTGCCCTGAGGAAAATCCTGAGCTCGGGAGTGTTTTATTTCGCATGGCCCAATGATGGCTCCTGCTTTGATCTGACTGTCAGGGCGCAGAAGCAGGGTGATGACAGCTCTGAGTGGGGGACCTCCTTCTTCTGGTGAGACACTGGGTCATAGGGCAGACTCTGGGTCACATTTGCTTTCCATCTTGCATTTGCAGACAGAATTCTGGGTTGACTATGGAGTTGAGAGCCACACCTTCTCTCTGTGAAAGGAGAGACGATAACTTACCCAGCATCCCAACCTTGCAGGCTCAGGAAGGTGTTCATGGAGTCCCAGGTAGATCTAGAAAAGAAAATCTCCAGAAGCAAAGAGCACTGGGGCTTCACCTTCAAGGGCTTCCTGTGGGCCTGGTTCTGTGTTCAGGGCTTCTGCCTGGGTTTGCTCTTTGGAGCAGCTCAAAAGGTTTGGTTATCCATGCCCAAATATTTACCACTGATATTTATAAAGCACTTAGGTGCTAAGCAGCATTCTAATCTCTCCCATGTAATGACTAGAATTCTCATAATTATCTATGAGGGAGGGTCTGCTCTACTACTTCATTTTATAGATCTGGGCACTGAGGCATGAGCTGTTGGGGGGCTTTTGCCCAACTCCACATGCCTAGAGGGTGCTAAGCCAGGATTTGAGCCCAGACAGTTTGGTTCTACACCCCGAGATGGTAACCACAAAGCTTAACCATCCCTATAGATGTGGGGAAACAGAGTCAATTTGCCCCAAGTGACTTGTACTAACTTGAGCAGATAAGCTGAAGGTAGGGGATATCCTGCATGTGTAGAGTTCATGAGAGAATATGGCCCCATACATATGTCAGCCATCTATGGGCCCTTCTGTGGGCCATATGACCCTGCCCTGTACTATGGGAGCTGAGAGGGGTAGTGATTACAAGGGACAATGCCCAGGCCTGCTCTACAGTGCTGCTTTCCTCAGACTCACTGGAGATGGAAGAGAAGCAGGCAGACCCAGAGAGGTGGGAACCCTGCTGTAGGTGCTCCAGCAAACCTTGCCTAACAATGCTTTAGAATCCAAGCAGCTCCCTCTGGAGCCACCAGTCTCCAGAGACAGATACAGAGGCTTATCCCTGCCCTTTTCTTGGTGCCTGCCTCCTTTTGCCCATAGAGGTCAGCAGAGGTTCCCATGGTGGGGTGAAGGTTTTCCTTGGGGCTTCGGCTCCCTGCTCATGAATTCCTGACTTCTGTTGAGAAAGTGACCCTCATCACCTCCCCACATGCATCCCCCAGATCCCTGCCCCTATAGCCTTCTATTACCTCTACTGTGATTGAGTTTTTGCCAGTTAATGTAGTGAGACTTTAGAATGAAATACTGCCAGCCTTGTTACAATACAGGCTCCAGTACAGCAGGTCAGGACTGGGTCTGAGATTCCTTCCACATTTCCAACAAGTTGCACAGGTGTGCCTGTACATTATGCAGTTATAGGTGCCAGGTGCCAGCTTCCTGTGATCTCTAATTCCATTCTGTGGGGACCAGCGTGTGCCTTGGCCCCTGAAGCTGTGGGCCAAGGATGGAAAGGTCTTGTGCAGAGGTTTGGAAGCTATTTTCCTTTGTGGATTTGGAGCTCTTCTTCCTGGGATCTGAGCTGTTCTCCTCAGAGGGTCAACACTGAGTTGTCCAGTTGACAGAGGCTCCTCCCTGTACCTCTGGTGACAGGGGCCTTAGTGACTTTGGAGTCTGGAGGCCTGACCGCTATGCCAGGGGCAGATTTAACATGTCTAGTAATGGTGATTTATCATCAGAAGTTCAGAGAGTGACATAGAAGAAGCAGCCTGTTTTTGTGAGGTTGGTTTCTTAGCCATTTTTCACACAGGGCAGTACTGTACCTGCAAGAGCCCAGGTGAGGGGCAGGGCTCCCACAGGGGAGAGTGACGGCGGTCACATTCTAGGAAGCTGACCTGAGAGCAGAGGCTTTGAGAAACACCAGAGATCCACCGCAGCACCCATTTCCAGGAGGGAACTGTCTTTGAGGAAGCTGAAGGGCAGAAATCAGCTGCCTTTGTTAAGCAAGTAGGGCACTGTGACCTAGATTTGCTTCAGACTCTATAAGAGAAAATTCCCTGGTGACAGGACCCAGACGTGATGCTCAGGGCCTCTGGGGTGAAGGAGGCTGATTCATGGGGATGGGAGAGTAACATGGCCCTGGGTAACTGTAGGGCCTTCATCTAGAGGGGCTGAAGCAGGGATGTGACTTAGTGAAAGAAGACTCGCCTACCTAGCATGAGACCCTGAGTGTGATCACCAGCACTGCAATAATAATAACAATAATAAATAGTAATGTAGCAAATAAAATAAAAACCAGGGACTTGGGCTGAAGAACAGTATACTGGCACTTGCTAGCTCTTTGAACTTGGGTAAGTACTTCACTTCTTGTGCCTAGGATTTTATAAAATGGAGTATCTGATAATACCTTTCACAGGGGGTCACCGCAAGGCTGGGTTAAGTCAGTCTACCCCAGAGTGCTTGGAATGGTGCTCTGTGCACCTGTGCAGGTTCCACCATCATTATCATCACAGACTCCAGCACTCAGAACAGTCCACACGGTGTGGAGAGGAAATAAATCCTGGAGCTTTCATTAGGTTTTCTTTTCATATCATATTTAAATTTATTTTGGATTTCTTTGCACTGCTTTCATCTTATTTACTCATTCTATGTATGATATGTGCATATTTGGTACTTTATCATTTGTCATTTTAACCATGACCATGGTTTTTTTTTTTTTTTGATCTTTTTGAGACACGGTCTCCCAGGAGCCCCAACTAGCCTGGAACTCACTATGTAGACCAGACTGACCTCAAACTCAGAGATCCGCCTGCCTCTGAGTGCTGGGATTAAAGGCATTTGCCACCACACCCGGCTAATCCGTGATTATTATTTAATCAAAACATGAGTAGATTTTTGAAGATTTATTTTTGCTTTTAATTATGTATATACCTCTGAGTCTGTGTGTGGGTGTGTGAATGCAGTACCCACGGAGGCCAGCAGAGGACATTTTGTCCTATGGAGCAGGAATTACAGGCTGCTGTAAGCCACCCATGTGGGTGTTGGGAACCTGGCTTGGGTCCTCTGTAAAAGCAGTATATGCTCTTAACCGAGCCATGTCTCCAGGCCTATCGGTAAATTTTTTATTCTAATCAAAACGTGGCAGGCACAGGTCTAAACAAAGGCCTCTTTTAAAGTCCCTGAATGGTGCCTGGTGCCTCCACTCAGTTTTGGGCCCTCTGGTCCATCCTGTCACCTGGTAGCAACTTCAGTAAAGGGCTTCTTGCCCCTTTCTCCTGTACAAATTACACTGGCCCTGCCATTTGGGATCTTTGAAACACAGAACTTTCTGGATCTGTGTCCTAAATGCAGGGTACACTATGAAGCAGTAGGTGTTTGCCTCTGATATATGACACTGTTCCTGGGGAGACATGAACAAACATCTACTCACCACAGATAGGGTACTGACAATGGCTCAAAGTGACAATACCACCAAAGTACAACTTGGTGAATCACTGAGCCCATTGGGCTTACTTACAGGAGAATGATGGGGGTTACTTACAGGACAGGTATGACTCAGGCAGCTGCATCACTGAGAGCCCACCTCAGGCTGGATGGTGACTCAGGAAAGCTGGAGCTCTCTGTACCCCTTTCAGGGAGCGCTTTGGGTCACAGGTGAGCAATTTTCTCTCTTCAGTAGCCTTTACTAGCCTTGAAGAGGGAAGGACCCTGGGATTTTAAGAAATTTCAGAGACTTCCTGAGATTTGTGAGTTGTATTTTTGAGGCAGGGTGTCCCTGTAGCCCTAGCTGGCCTGAAACTTGCTATATAAACCAGGCTGGCCTCAATCTTATAGAGATCTGGCTGCCCCTGCCTCCCAAGTGCTGAGATTAAAGGGGTGTGCTACCACGCCTGGCTACTTCCTGAGTTTTAAGGAGCTTTTTCCTTTAGGACTTCCTGAATCTTAAGGAGTTTCCTTCCAGAATGGAATTTTTGGGAGGAAATTTCTGCACAACTGCCTCATCTAACTGAGCCCTGGGCCCCTACAGGGAGCTCCTTAATATTTGGCTTTGTGTGGGGGATTTGTAGGGCCTGAAGGTAACCCAAACTGGTTATGGACTGTTTTGCAGGAACCAGCTACTGCACGTGCCTCTGAGGCAGCACCAGGTGAGCTGCAGTGACTGGTTGCTGAAAGTCATCTGTGGGGTGGTGACCATCCGCACGGTTTATGCCTCGCACAAGCAGGCCAAGGCCTGTCTCATCTCTCGTATCAGCTGTGAGCGCGCTGGTGCTCGATTCCTCACGCGCGGTGTGAATGATGATGGCCATGTGTCCAACTTCGTGGAGACAGAACAGGTGAGTATCCAGGCCTGTCCATGGCACTGAGTGCTTCAAAGTCAATACAACCCACAGACTCACAGAAGTATGTTTTCTACTGTGAGCAGAGGGGCCCTAATGTATGTGAGCGGCTTTCTGATCATGGCTTCTTCCTCGTATGTAACTGGAGTGCTACTTGAAAATGTGGCCTCTGCTTTGCACAGCCTGTCTTTTTGATTCACACCTCATTCTGAAAAGATGTTGCTTATTTAAGGTGTGTGCGAGCACACGTGTGCACATGCAGAGGCCAGACATGTCTTCCCTAATTGCGTCCACCTTATTTTTAGGTATATAACTGAATCTAGAGCTCACCAATTGGGCTAGAGTGGGGTTGGCCAAAAAGCCCCAGAGGTCTTCCTGTCTCTACCTATCCAGTGCTGGGATTACCAGCGCGTGCCACTGTGTCTGGCTTTTACATGGTGCTCAGGATTGAACTCAGGTCCTTGGGCTTGCATGGCAGGCACTTTACCAACTGAGCCATCTCCCTAGCCCTCTAGTATGCTTTAAGTAAAACGAATCTGGAATGGAGGCCTCAGTCTGAAAGTACCACTTGCACTAGGAGCTGGAAAATCTTTTTAGGACAATACAATGAGAGGAGAAACTTAAAAATTTCCCATCAGCCAAAGCTTCATTCTGGAAGCATGTTAGCACCTGGGAGATGTGACGTGCGCATGGAACAGCAGCTGCTGTCAGCTCCTTCAGAGGGGAACCATCTGTAGAATGCCTCCATGTTGCTTTTCCTACCTTCTGATCTCACTCCCAGAGAGGCTGTCTTACACCTGTCCTGTTTTGCTCTGACTTGCACCCTGAAGGATAATGCCACCTTGCAGCACAGCAGGTGGGATTAGTGGAATGAAGGAAAACCCCAGAGAGGTGCAGGTGTGATGCTGCTCTGGGCGGCAAGCCACGAGCACCCCATGCGTTCCTGCAGGTGCGGCTCTGCAGCCCTCCTCACTCTGTGGCTGTGCAGTGGCATCCTGTGAGGCTTCAACCCATGGGTTCCAGCACAGGTTTGCACATCTGCCTCTACTGAGTGTGAGGTTCTGTGCGCTCATTCAGGATTTACTCAAACTAGTATAGGGGTCCACCCTGAGAGAACTCACTGTGCCTGTTGAAGGTACAAAAGTGAGGCTCCTCTTAGAATCACTGCTCATAGGAGGGACATTGGAGAGAGAGCCCTCACAAGGTCTGCAGGTGTACTTACTATCTGGGGAGGCGCTTGCCCTCCTGGATATTCATATGGCTGTTAAAAAAAAATCTATCTGGTTTAAAAAGAGTGAGAATACAGAGAATACTTGTCCCCACAATTGGAAGCTGCTTTCTTTTTTCTTGCTCATATCTGCATGGTGACAAGAACTTCCAAAGGCTCTCGTGTTCCACCTTCATTCCTGCCTTACCTTTATTTTAGCTTGTGTTCCTACATTTCTGACCATTCCATTCTTGGACAGATCTTCATTATTTTTTGCCTACTATGAACTGGGTCCTGTGCCAGGAACATAACACTGCTGACAGAAAGCAATGTTGATGCAAATCGGCTTGCACAGACCCTGGACCTGGTACCAGAAGCAGATTCCAGAGGTTGCCTTTGGGTCCTAGAGGAACGCTGGGCCCAGCCCAAAGGAAGATCCCTTCTTTGGTCCTGGTGGGGATAGTTTCCAGGTCTTTAGCTTTCAACCAGCTTAAAAACACTGTGGTCTCTTTTATTATATCTTATCAAATATGTCATTAGAGAAACGACTGCCCTCCACTGTTTTTTATTTATTATTTTTATTTTATGTGTGTGCATGTATTGCCTGCATGTATACAAGTGCGCTCATGTCGTACAATGCTCCGAGTTCAGAAGAGGGTGTCGGAACTGGAGTTATGGACAGTTGTTAGCTGCCATGTGAGTGCTGGGAATCAAACCCAGGTCCTCTGGAAGAGCAGCCAGTGCTCTTAACTGCTGAACCATCTCTCCAGCCCCAAGATGGGACTTAAAAAAATTTTTTTAATTGAATTTTTGTGTATTTCATACAGAACATCTTAATCATCTTTATACCCTCTCTCCCACTGGCACCCTCCCATAGCCCCGCCAACCCTCCCACAATGGAATTCATACATTCTGTCGTTTGTATTAAGGCCTATTGTGTCAAGTTAGTGTCCCCAGACATCCCCTCAGTGCAAGTTCATCCACTGAAGTCTAGTCAGCCTATCTAGAGTCTCACTTTAGGAAGATCAACTCTTTCTCACCCAGCAGTAATCAGTTGCCAATATTTCTTCAGCTAGGATTGGGGCTTGCTGTCCATCTCCCCTGTTCTATACTGGTTTTTGACTGCTTGAGTTTGCTGACCCCATTGCTGTAGGTTCGTATGAGCAAGGCCCCAGGAGGTTAGAGGACTCTTATTTCCATATGGTTATACACCTCCTCCCTAGCTCTTACAGCATTTCTGCCCCCTCTTCCGCAATGCTTCCTGAGCCCTGGGTGAGTGAGGTTTAATAAAGGAGTCCTGCCTGAGGACCAGCATCCTGCAGAATCTTCACCTCTATGCTTTGGCTGTTGGTGACCTTTTCTGGTCCTGGCCCAAGATGGGACATTTTAAACCTGAACATAAGAGTGGGCTGCCATAACAAAGTACCACACACTGGGTCGTTAAAACAACAGGTCTTTGTTCTCAGGGTTCTAGAGACTGGGAGACTGCAATCGTGGTCAAGCAGGCTGGTAGTCTCGTGGAAGTCCCTGCAGGAGGATTCTTCCTCACTTTTTGAGCTTCTGTGGCTCAGGTATAACCAGGTTCCTGGGAGCTTCTTTCTGTTACTCCTCCTCTCTGTTTCTCTCTTTATAAGGATCCAGTCATACTGGATCAAGGCATCACCTCCTTCAGTATGGTCTCACTTAGCCAATTACGTGTGCTAAGACCCTGTTTCTAAACAGGGTCACAGTGTGAAATGCTGGTGGTTAGGACTTCAGTATATTTTTTGGAAGGGATACTGTTGAACCCATAACATTAGGCCCGTGTTTGGCTGCAGGGCATTTAGCTTAGGAAAAATTTCCCTTTGATCTTGCTTTTCTCATTTTCTAAGACTGGCATTTCCACAGACTCAGACTTGAGCTTTGCTCTAGTTATATCTGGCTGTGTACCCAGTGACTTGTATGTCCTGTGCCCCCCCCCCGCCCCGTGTCATGTTGCCCCCCCCCTCCCCTGTGCACCCCCCCCATTTTCCCAAGTCATTGTTCAGTACTCAGAAGCAGGGCCTTTACACCACATCTAAACCTTCGCCTTGGGGCAGCCTGCTCAGCTTAAAGATAAGAACAGCCTGCTCCACTCCCAGGGAGGTAAGGCCTTATCTTAGTCTGTTTTGTGTTGCTATAACAGGACCACAGCCTGGGTAAGTTGTAAAGAAAGAGAGTTCTTTTGGCTTATCTGGGCTAAGGTCAAGGGCCCACATCTGGTACTGGCCTTCTTGCTGACAGCGTCCTGAGGTATGGGGTGTCGGATCCTCTGGATCCAACAACATATGGTAAGAGACAGGAAGCACGCAGGAGGCCTGTCCACAGTGGCTTTTATTTGAAAATCCACTTTCGAGATAACCAGTTAATATATTAATTGCATGAATGGTTGAATCAGTTGATAAAGGCAGAGCTCTAATCACTATTTCATAATGGGGATTAAATTTCGAAATGTATTTAAGAAGGGAGAAACCATAGAAGCTTGTTGCTGCTTAACCTCCCCTGCCTGCTCAGGGTTGGAGGAAGGATTTCTTGGCTCCCATAAGCCTTTGTGGTGTCCTAGGTTTTTTTGTTTTATTTTTTTTAATCGCTTTACCTCCTCTGGGCCAGGCACTGCTGGTTTCTCTATGAAGTTCCCAGTGACCTGACTCCCAGGACTATTGATGGGCAGCCAGACACTGTCATCTGCTGTACAGTCTAAAACACAGACAGCTGAGAATATGTAACTTAACCTCACAGTCACTATCTATACCAGACACACAACTGGACATGAAAGTTGTAGAGTTAAACCCAGAGCAGTTCTTTATTGAGTATGTGCGTTGAGGCTGCTTAGCAGACCACATGGGAAGTGGGGGCCCATGCTGGCTCAGCCACCAGTGTCCCAGTGCATTCTAACCACATGAAGCTGGGGAGAAAGTGAAACCTGGGGCATCATTCCCCGGGCTGGCCTCAATGGCAACTGGGAAACCAGCTCTTAGCTCTTCAGCAGAATCTGCTCAAGGGCCTGTGGGGCCTGGAGTGCCTACTGCAGGGCCTCTGCTTCCTCAGACCATAGGGACATTACCTGCTCCTGGGCATGCAAGAACATAGGTAGTGTGTGTGTGTGTGTGTGTGTGTGTCTGTCTGTCTGTCTGTCTGTCTGTCTATGCACATGTATATCTGCATGTACATTTTGCATCCATGCACCTGTGTGGTGTGTGTATGCATACGTTGCATGTGTTCTGTGTGTAAGTCCATGTATTTGTGCTTGTACGATGTGTGCACATTTGTATATGATGTACACTGTTTGATGTGTATGGTACACTCATGTTGTGGGTGTATGTGTGCACTGTGTGTTGTGTGCCCTTGGCTTTTTGAGAGGAAACCTGGAATTTTTTTTCAGTTCAGCTGTGAGTCATAACCAGTGGGCTCAGTGCATGCCTGTGACTCACTATGAGGAAAAACAAACCCAGAAGTCCTGTCAGCAAAAGGATGCATGATAAATATTTGGCTCTTGACGATCCCACTCCTGACTAACCCAGGAAGGCCAGGGTGACTGTGTGTGCCCTCCCAAGGGTGCAGATGGGAAGGTATGGGTTTGTAAACACTACATCTAGAAGCAGAAGCCTGCCATAAGCCTTCCACATGACAGCGTCACATATTTATGTGTTTTCATGGTTTGCCTCTCCCTTCCTGAAGCCACTGGTTTCTTCTCTTACCATTCCATGAAAGAGGCTGCTCAGGGTGGCCTTCCTGGCTGTTTAGGCCCAGGTCACTGTCCCTACTAGGCCTCCTGTGTCATTGGTATTGGGGTTCCTGTTTGCCTTTTAGGACCGTAGCATTTTCTGATCTCCCTCCATATCCCGTCTGTTATTCCCCCACCCCTGCTTGCTGCAGCCTAGCCCCACCTGCCCTAGTGCCTGTCCCTGCTCTGCCCTCCTGACTCTGTAAGTGGCCTCATCCACCTACAGCCGGGACGTTTTCCAAGTGACTGTTCTGAGCTGGGACTATGTGCCTAAAGTTACTGTCTGAGCACCAGGTGGCATTGACTGCATTTAGAGAGAGAAACAGGCTGATAGTGATTCAGTGAAGTGCCTGGGGCCACACTGCTGGGCAGATGGGCCTCTCCTAGTTCTTACCTGCATCCTTCTCCAGCCCACATCCCTCTCCAAATGCCCTGTGAAAATGGCACCTGTGAAAGGAGACAGCCGTACAAGGGTTCAAGCTGTTCTTTCACTCAGCATGGAAGTGCCGCAGAAGATTCATTGTGCTGGTGACTGGGTTATATACAGACCTGGTGATAATGGGAGGGGACTCAGAGATAGATGGTATCCTGGGGAGGGAGAGAAGCTTGCCCCGGTGGAGCAGGTGCCCCACACATGCCCTGCTGGGGTTTTTGGAAGCTAGTTCTGAGGAAGTCTGGACTCAAAAGGAACCAGATTGAGGCTGAAAGTAGCACTTCTAGCCAATGGGTCATCGGAGTGAAGCATGAAAGTCCCTTGGCTTACGTCAGATGCTGGACATTGCAAATGGTTCTCTTCACATTAGAGTGTTAGCTAACTTGGTTTCTTTCCAAGGAAGCCCACTGAGATGCTGGACATTGCAAATGGTTCTCTTCACATTAGAGTGTTAGCTAACTTGAAGACCCAGCAAGGAA
This sequence comes from Nannospalax galili, assembly GCF_000622305.1. Classification (NCBI taxonomy): domain Eukaryota; kingdom Metazoa; phylum Chordata; class Mammalia; order Rodentia; family Spalacidae; genus Nannospalax; species Nannospalax galili. The sequence continues at coordinate 3,083,234 of NW_008329624.1, forward strand.
GCCCACTGACCAGCACATCAGTCATGTGTCTTTGATCTCAGTGTAGCAAACCTGCTCTGTGGGTAGAATAATGGAGGTAACACATTTGCTGATAGCCAATACCTGGAAACAGACAGCACATTCCTAACCTAGTGCTTTTTTCCCCTGGAGGCTAAGGCTAGAATTACAGTCACAACATAGATACTAGGCTCATGGCATTCCTATGGTCCAGAGTACCTTGGGTCTCATTGTCCAGCCTCCTCCCCCCAAACGGAATTACTAATGCATGTGTGATCTGAGCATGATCTAGTCTGTGTGGAAAGCTACCCTGTAAGGGAGCAGGCCCGTGAGCAATGGAAAGGACTTGCCATGGCGCCCGCCGTGGCCTGCCAGGCCAGGGTAGGGTTGCACAGATAAAGGCCGCCATCTGATAATCGCTGCTGTCCCCTGTGGCTGCTCAGGGCTGTACTTTTTGTCCTTTCAACTCTCTTCACCCTGGTATCATTGAAAGCCAGTAGACCACTACAAAACCCAGCAGCAGAGGCCGTTGCTATTACTATTTTAATTTAAGCATCATTTGTTTCTACAAGGGAACTATATATTATGGAAACTACATGTGTGGACAGAGTGGCATGTTTAAGAATGGCACAGGGCCAGGACCACATCAAGTTCACACTGAGTTTTGACTTCTGTTGTCAAGTACAATACTGACAGGGACAGTCAGATGGATTTTTGGTAGAGCTGGTTTGGTCTGTTTGGTTCAGCCTTTTCCCAGTAGCTCCTGTTTCTTAGCTATTGAGCAGGTAAAAATAGAGGGCCCTGCAAAGGTCTTAGATCCCTGAGCATGTTTGCTTCTGGCTCTAAAATGGGAGGTGGGTGCTGGGCTTTTCAGGGAGGTAGATAAGGTGAAGACTCTAGGAGAAGAATTCCTGCAGACACCAGATCTGGGGGCCTTGAGTGTGCTCCAGACCCCTCTTCAGAAAGCCGGGAAGCAGCCAGCATGCCCTGCTGTCTGGCCAGTGGTCAGGGAGCAGCGCCAGCCATGCTGGGTGAGAGAGCAGGGGGCGCTGAAGTCCACTGGCTGTCCTTCCAGCTGGTGTCAGGTCACAGGCACGGATTCCGTTACGGCCCAGGACGTTCAGTTTCATTGAAGAGTCGTCTCTCTCCCTTTCTGTTTCCTTGTGCTGTAGACGATTTACATGGATGATGGAGTGTCGTCCTTTGTCCAGATCCGAGGCTCCGTTCCGCTGTTCTGGGAGCAGCCAGGGCTTCAGGTAGGTCATGTACACAGAAGACGTTCCGCTGTCTTACTGCGCCTCTGGTCTTTGATTAGGGGTTTGTTTCTTTAAACGTATTTCTTTCATGATATAATTTTGGTTTTGTGTTTCAGCCCAACTGTGTTGAGCTGAGCTGTGGGATGTGTGTGTGTGTGTGTGTGTGTGTGTGTGTGTGTGTGTGTAGAAACAGGCACACTGGTTTGGGGCTCAAGCAGCATGTGTTATGTTTGCTATTGACCCAGTGCAGTGGAATCTGCTGAAGAAGTGACCCACAGGAAGTGCTTGGGTGAGACTGGCCTAAGAGAGACCCTCAGTTCAGTCTAGTGAGAACAGTCTGGCAGCTGGGACTCTCCCAGAGGGCTCAGGAGAGTCTATTGGGCCCTTGGGACTACATCATGGGTCTGGCACTCTTTGGAGCCCGTGTGGAGCCACATGAGGATTGTAGAGCTTTCCCGTGATTTCTAAAAATACCCCATGCCATCTAAAGCATGGCTTTGGGTAGTGCCAGAGGGATTTGGCCTCTGTGTCCTAAGAAGAGTTCAGGGACTGGGGACACAGTCCTAGGGTACATCTGTCATCAGTGAAAGGCACACTGCTCCCTCGAGTGGGTTCCGACAAGGTGTTTTGGGGAGGGGACTGGGGATTCCTCCTACTCACCACTATGTTCCGCTTTGCCTCGAGGGGACATAGTATCTCCAGAAAGCCTCTCTCCTAGGCTTTTGGTCCCTGACTCTTCTTACCCAGGGCTTTCTTGGGACTGGGGTTGATTGTCAGCTAGTGGCTCAAGAGGCCCAGGGCATTGTGGGCTAGGTTCTCAGGAGTGTTTTGACATATCAAGACTCAGAGCGTCCCTGGTCATGGGTTCAGCTTTGTAGCCCAGCCCTGGACTTGACCTCATGCTACCAGTAAATGAACTCCTCCACACAGCTGCTGGTATGCCGTGCTGACAGGACTGACCGCATCCCTGCCAGTCCTTAGTATGCGGTGGATGGATTAAGCATCTCACTGGGGCTCTGAGTTCTGTGAGTGGGGGTGAAACCTTATTAACAGCCAGCTTTCCATTAGAAAGGAACAGCCCAGAGGTATGAGGATGGCTGGAGGCATTGAGAGGTAGCATAAGGCTTGATCTTGAACTTGCCTGGAGCAGGGAAAATCCCCTGGACAGCTTTCCAAAGGTTTTTTTTTATTGTTATTATTTTTGTCTTTCATTGTAGCCTATGCTGTCTTGATAATTACTGTGTAGTCCAGGCTGACCTTGAACTCAAGGCAGTCTTTCTGCCTCAGCCTACAGAGTGCTAGGATTAGGCGTATGCCACTATGCCCAGTTCCCAGAGACTTTATTAAACAGTTCTAGTGCGATACAACTTTTCTACCATAAACTCCATCTATAAGCATCCAACTCAGTGGGGTCTTTGTGTGTTTACAGAGTTGTGTAACAAGCTCTGTGATCTAATTTTAGAATGTATCCCCCCACACACCAGATATCAAACCCCGGGCCTCCTGCAGTCTGGACTCTTGAGCCACACCCATAGCATCTAACTTGATGCTTCTCAGCACCACTTGGAACACCTGTTCCAATGCTAATCACCCTCCTCTCAGCTACAGCTCAGGCCTAAGCAACCCCAGCCCACCCCTGTCTCTATAGACTGGGGATCTAGGCATTTGTACTGAAGGCCGATGACAAAGCCCCAGCCCCTGTATCCAACTTCTTCATCCCTGGAAGAACCCATGTTTCCTGGGATAGCCCTCATTAGGGCCCAGGGTGTTTGAAGAGGGTGCTTGAAACTTGATTTTCTTGAGACTTGGGATTTTCCTTTAGAAACACCTTGAGTGAGCATAGCATACAAAGGAATCAGGGAGACTGTGCAGTATTTCATGGTAGAATCTTAGAATTTGAGAAGAACCCTTTGAAATTCGTTCCACCCTCTCACCTCTGTCCTGAGAAGCCAGCTCTAGGCCCTGCTGGAGGTGGCTGTGATGACTAGAAATTCCTCCTTGTCCTGGGCCACAGTCTGCCTGTCTGTCTCTTCAGGGACCTGGAGGAGACAGTCTGCCTTTTCTCCCCAAAGTTCTCCTATAGCCCTTAGTAGGGAGCCTCATAGTTCTGGCCTCTCTCTTGTTTCCTCCAAAGACTTCCAAAATTTCTTTGGCCATCTTCTGTCTTATTGCTAGGATTCCCAGAGTTCTGTTCTCCCTTCACCTTAAACACAAGACCAAGCCTATTAGTCATCTCCCTGTGTAAGTTGGTGCTTGTCTCTAGCCTGACCTTCAAAGTGCTCCAGACACAGCCTGACCCTGCTGTGGTATAGCTGTGCCTCAGTTGGCCCTTGATCAAGGAGACATGGCAACTCTGTTGCCCTTTTATACTCCTAACACTTGTGCCTCACCAAAGCCCCTGTGTAATCGTCAATCACAGTTTCAAAAGGCTTGACTGAATATTCACTGGACTTATTAGCGATTTGCTAGCTTTTAGACCTAATACCTATGCTTATCCTCTAAATACTATCCACTATCAAAGAGAGATTGCATCATCTTCAGAGAGATGGGGACAGTTCTTGATGGCAGTCTACCACCATCCAATAGCAACTGTCAATATTAAGCTAAGGATCAGTTCTGGTTGTCTTTGTCCATTTCCAACTTTTCTCCTTCCTTCTGGCTTAGGTAGAATGAAAAATGAAAAACATATTGGGGAATGGTCTGTCCTTTAAGCTGCAATGTCATGCCTTCTTGGGGCTGTCCCAGGGAATGTGAGCTCTGCCAGGGGTGGGGAGGGAGTTTGGGGGGCTCAGAGACCTAGAGATGATCATTTGTCTGCAGATAGTCATGGGTATGGTACTCTCAGTACAAAGTCCTATATCCCGAGTGTCTACACGGTACCCATGTACCTTTAACAGTTTCATCTATACTGTGCAGATAGACTGTGTAGTTTATAATAACCACAGTAAAAATGTTATTCTTAAAGCAAGTGGCTTCTCTGATAGAGCTTCTGATAGCATTTATTTATCATGTCATTAATCTAGGGGAGGTTGCTCCCTTTGCTGCTTTAGGATATTTCTCCCTGTAACATGGCACAGACAGACACATGTCTGACACACGTAAGTCTGGTCTGTGCTTTGAGGGTCACATGATGGAACCAACTGGAGGAAAGGTGCAGAATAGGTTAGGGCCTCTTGTCTGTGTCTGTCTCCTTCCTCTCCAAAACTGCTTCCTGTGTCCTTGGAAGCACCGTGGTCTGTGTGCCTCTTTGGTCTTTGTTCCCTTGTTCCACTAAGGAAGTGAGATGATTTGTGACACAGACACTCCTAGAATGGTGAAGGGAAAAGTTCTCCAAATTGAAAAGAACTGAAGCCAGGGCCAAACTGGGCCATGCATTATGTGCCATGGGGCAGCTCCATGTGTGTTCTGATCACAAACGGCGATCTATCATAGGAATTCAGAGCGAAAGCTTGGACGGCATAGAAACCTGGGTTCAAGTTCAGATTCTGGCATCCCACATAGTAACCATATGCGTTTAAGAAATTCTTACCTTTGCTAATCCATAGTATATTGTTCTGTAAAGTGGGTCAACAATACCTTACTCATATGGTTATAGAGTGATAATAATATATACTAGAATAGTATTTAGAACCCACAGTAATCAAAACAATAGCTCTTATTAATAAGAATAGAAACATATGGAGACTAACACAAGCCACAAGTGTGGCTTTGTGTCCTTAGGGTTATTAGGAGATCCCCATCTTCACAAAGACTCTGAATGTAGTGGTACGTACAACACAAGACAACTGCTTCTCTGCTCTGCCTCAGACTGATAGAGAATCAAACTCTGGGGACATTCATGGGGTATTTGCTGGGTACGCAGGGCACCTAGGGTCAGATACAGCCCTTCCCTTCAAGAAGCAAGAGACAGGCACGTGACATTGTTACATGAATGGAGCTCTGACAGAGGAAGGCTGATCTCTGGGTGGCAGCTCTTAAGAGGGGAGGCTGGCCCAGAGTGGGTAGAGTGAGGATGCTCTGGGGCCTGGAAGAGGTTCTTCAGGCATCTTGTCTGGAATGACTTGAGGGTTAGAGCCTCAGGCAAGGAAAGCAAGCGTGTCAGAGAAAAGAACAGGTTGTTGTTTTAACCCCAGGCCTCACAGCATATCCAGGGAATAAATGGCACTAGAACCAAGGCAAGGGACATGAAAGAGGTAGGCAAGACTAGGACAGGACAGCTGTGTCTGTGATACCAGGGGGCTGGAATTCCAACCAGGGGGCATCCATATGGTGGCACCCAACTTTGCTGCCCATCAGAACCACCTGGGAGCTTTAAGCATCCTGACATCCAGGCTGGCATGACATCAATTGAATCACTATGCCTGGGAGTGGAAAGTGAGTGGTAATACTTCTTGAAGACTTCTAGGGGATTCCACTGTGCAGGAGCATGGGAACCACTGGGTACTATGCTATGCCAGAAAGCCAGTTTTCTTGGCGTCTGGAGGTACAGTGAGCTGTGACGTGTAGCGTTTGCCTTTTTCTGCCAGCATGACCTCTCCAAACTGAACTGGGAAGAGCTGTGCCACAGTTGGCTGGTGAGCTGGGAGACCTAGTCCTACACGCTAGACCACTGTTCTGGGATCTTCAGGGTGGATCATGATTAGACAGAAACCTCAGAAGTATGAACTCCCCTCCATGGGAGCTGCTGAGTGAGTGTGCTGACAACCTTCAGTGGGAGCAGTGGGTGCCACAGAGCCTAGAGATGCTGCTCAGGATTCTAGGCCTCTTGAATGCAGGTGTAGCCTCTCCTATAACCCTAGAAGGTGTTTTTGGAACTTGGACTGTAAGCTCAGTTGTATAGTCTGTGGGATTAAACTAATAGCTTTGGGGCCCACAACAGGTCATTGGTCCTTTAGCCAGGAGGACACTGGGGTGGAAGAGGAAGAGAAGCTTAAAAAAATTAAAATTAAAATTAAAAAAGCAGCACACATAGCCCAGGGGCCAGGGCCTATGGAGATCCCATTCTGCTGATTGTGGCTCCTTCATAAGACTGCTGACATGAAGCCAAAGAAAGGTATTGTGGACCAGTGGAGCAGACCAGAGATGGAGGAAGGACCAGCAGAGGTGGAGATGGTAGAGGCAGGCTACGTGGTCTGAGGAATTCAGACAGAAGATATATGTGGGGTGATGGAGGAAGAATGACTTCCTCAGAAAGTACGGTGCTCTGGTTCCCCTCCTTTCCCAACTGAAGCCAGGATGCCCCAAAGTCCCAGGGACTCCAGTGTGTGAGCAGCCCCAGAGCTGCTCTTTCCCCGCTGGGCCCTCTCAGACCCTTCATATGCTTTTGTAACTGGAGGGAAAGTGGGTGGGAGGAGATAGGAAATGAGTCAAAATCAGTGCTGCCAAACCACAGTGGATTTGCTTATAGGAATCAGCTGGAGGGCTTGTGAAACACACATTCCTGATCCCATCCTCAGAAATTTAGCTCAGCAGATCTGAGCTGGGCTTGCAACTTAATGTTTTTAACCAGTACCCAGGGGATACCCAGGGACCACATTTTGAGACCCATTGGCCTAGATTCTCACAGATCCTTTCCACCCATCTCCTGCCCTGGTTGCTCCTCTGGGGGTAATGCCCTTGATTTCTTTGTGTTCCCAGGGGGTTTGTTAGTGCTTGTGCTGGATAGCTTTAGTTTTCAACTTGACATACCTGGTTTGAGGAATTGTTTCCTTTGGATTGGCCTATGGCTATGTCGTGGGGCAATTTCTTGATTGTTGAGTGATGTGGGAGGGCCCAACCCACTGTAGGTGGTGCCACCCCTGGGCAGGTGGTCCTATAGTATATAAGAAAGCAGACTGAGCACAGGTCAGGGAAACAAGCCAGTAAGCAGCATTCCTCCATGGTCTGTGCTCCAGGTTCCTGCCCTGAGTTCCCTCAGTGATGAACTGTGACCTGGGAGATGTAAGATAAAATAAACCATTTCCTCCCCAAGTTGATTTTGGTCAGACTGTTTTGACACTGTACTAGAAAATAAACTAGTACAGTGCTGATGCTAGATTAGCCATGGCGATGTGACCAAGCCAATGACAGTTGTGCCCATCCTGTCCCCATGGAAAGATCGTCTGAGTCCTGGGTGAGAGGCAAGCCGAGGCCTCAGGGAATATGTGCTCCACCCTTGGGCTGGGCCTTCTGCTGTTGGCTGCTGCTGTGACCCATCTTCCCTAAGCGGTAGAGGGGACACAAATAGAGAAGACCCTCATGCCCCTCTGCAATGCTGCTGCTCTCAGTGCTAAAGGGCAGTCTCCACCGTTAATCTAAGTTAATGCACACTTGCTAGGACCTAGGTCTGCCTGTGGCGACCATAGCTAGGCAGGAATCACCCAAGTCAGGGGACTCAGTTTCTCTACTTTGTTCCTGACTACCTGAATATCCAGTGCCATGATGGCTTAGCATTCAGTAGCTTAGCAGTGGATGACCTGGGTCAATTTCATAGTGGGGAGCTCCTGGGCCTGGGCACTGTAGTGCAGACAGCTGGGCCCTCAGGCGCCACTTGTTTAACGGAAGTCTTTAGGCTGTGACTCAGGGAAACCAACTTGCCTGACTAGAGCTTGTCATAACAGAAGCCAGGCTTCTAAACCTACCCTGTGGACTTCAGTTCTTCCCTTTCTTTGTTCCTGTGAGGACCAACGTGGGAGATTTCTTCCGCAGACAGGTAACTTGGAGCAAGCATGCCCTCTCTTGGACTACCACACACCTCTATGTAGATCCAGAAGAGAGGAGGAGCTCACAGTAAGACAGGTTCAAATTAAGCTGTGGCATGTCCTCGGACCATCCGTGGTTATCGGAATGAGAAACACAAGTAGCAAAGAAGCTGCTTTGACCAAATCTTTCTTAGGAACTCCTGTTGGTCCACTGGCTGGGGCCTCATTCTATAGATTCACTCCCCTTGTGACCAAGGTCTTGTAGAACCAAAAGAGATTTGGACTTTGTTGAATTATTTGTATAGAACAACTAATTTTGCCCATGATTTCTGAACCTGTCTCAAGATCAGTTTTCCAGATGTATGTTTGTCAAGAATGCAGCAGGCTTTGTGTGTTACTTAACAATGTATAACACTCAGGATTGAGCACCTTGATCACGTGAACAAATCTAATGGCATCACTCTTCCAACACTCAAAAACAACCCAACAGGACATTTTCCAAAACTCTAATTTCAGACCTACAGAAAAGTTGCAGGAGCCAAACAGAAAGCACTGTGTGTCCTTCACACAGTCCTTTTGGTCACACAGGCATTATTTACTTCAGAACCGGTTGGGTGGGTTGTATATATCATGTATCTTTGCCTATGAATCTTTCAGGATGTTTCCCAAGAATAATTCTCCTCTCTTCTATCACAGCAAAAGAACATATTTAGGAACATCCTTCTTAGAATGTTCATCCATTTCTTCTGATTAACAATGGCACAATAATCAGATTGTCAGCTACTTAACTCCATTGGTAGCACCCACTTACTCGGCCAGCAGCTAACCACCATCCCATCCACCATCCATCCATCCATCCATCCATCTACCATCCATCCATCCATCCATCCATCCATCCATCCATCATCAGTCCATACTATCATCCACATAGATTCATAGATACTTATTTTATTCATTAAGTATAATATATCATCATTGTATTATTCCGTGCTCCAATTGCCGTAGATTTTCCTGGTGAGAGCCTTACAGCTGGCTGTGATAACAATAGGTATTTTAGAGTAAGATGAATATTAAATAGGTATTTCTAAGTATTAATATAAATAAGATAATTAGAGTAACTCAGACTTTGGGGTTATTGGGATCCACGGAAGAATGAGGCTGGAAAGCAGTTTCTCTGTCCTAGTTGGCTGGACTGGAGCATTTGGTCTTCATATCAGGATTTCTTTGGGCTTTCTTTTTTCTTTTCTTTTTTCTTTCGGGATTTCTACAGAATTTTACTGGTGCGTTCATGCTGCAGTTAGAACCTTGCAGCTGCAGAGCCAAACTCCAGGAACCCAGATCTTGGTTGGGAACATTTTTAGCAGAGTCCACCTACCTAACCTGCCTCAACTTGGAATGAGCCACAGAGATGGCTGAGCAGTTGCCACATGCCGCCTGTCAGAGAGCGAGAAAGCTGAGTTGGTTCACTGCACAGCAACATCATCCTGTTGTCTCCTTGCTGTAGGTTGGTTCCCATCATCTGAGACTGCACAGAGGCCTGGAGGCCAATGCCCCTGCTTTTGACAGGTAGGGATCTTCGGACTTATCTGAGACCTTTCATCTTTCATTCAGATGGCAGGGCAGGAGGCAAGGCAGTGGAGAAGGAACCCCAATCCTGAATCACATCTGCCTCTTACTTTGGTCCTTTATGTAGGAGCAGAGTTCATAAAATGGGATTTTGCTTGTTCTCAAGTTTCCTTGAGAATTAATTCATCAATATTTAGGTAACGCTTTGCAGTTATCCTGTCAATATTTCAATTATCCAATTATCCTATCAGTTCCTTCTTAGAATGTTCAGCTGTTTCTTCTGATTAATAAGGGATAATCTAAGTGACAGGATATCAGCAGCTGTTTCAGGTTAAAAGTAACGTACTAAGTTTTAAAAGTATAAGAAGGTGGGGCTGGAGAGATGGCTCAGCGATTAAGAACACTGACTGTTCTTGCAGAAGACCCAGGTTTGAATCCCAGCACCCACATGGCAGCTAACAACTGTCCGTAACTCCAGTTCCAGGGGATCTGAAAGCCTCTTCTGTTCTCCTCAGGCATTGTACGACACAGGTACACTTACCTATCATGCACGCAATACACACATATAAATAAAAATATTTTTTAAAAGTATAGAAAGGTGCAAAGTCAAAGAATGTTCAAATTCCCAAGTCTCACTTAGAGATTTTACCATTGCCAATTATTTATGTACCCTAGATAAAAACTTTGGCATGCATGTTTCATGCTTTTTAAAGACAGTTGAATTGTAACACTGTTTTATACCCTGCTTAGGAAAAGCCCTTTGTAGGCTGAACTTTTTAGAATCTGTACTTGAATTAATCATTTCTTTAAAGATACTATTTTTAATCTAACAACTAATTTTTGTAATCTTAGTGAATTTCACAGAAATTCTCAGAATTCTTCAGTGCTTATTCCTTCCACCTGAAGTCTCACTGGGCTTTGTATTTGCATATAGACTTCTTTCCTTTTTTATTTATTTTATGTGTATGAATGCATTGCCTTCATGTGTGTAAGTGCACCATGTCATTCAGTGCCCAAGGAGTTCAGAAGAGGGTATCAGATCCCCTGGAACTGGAGTTACAGATGGTTGTTAGCTGCCATGTGGGTTCTGGGAATCAAACCCAGATCTTCTGCAAGAGCAGCCAATGCTCTTATCCACTGAGTCATCTCTCCAGTCCTTTTTTTTTTTGGTCTTTTTGAGATAGGGTCTCCCTGTAGCCCCAGCTGGCCTAGGATTATGTAGAGAGATCCACCTACCTCTGCCTCCTGAGTGCTGGGACTAAAGGCGTGTGCCACCATGCCCAGCTCTTTTTCCTTTTTTTAAAAATATTTTATTTTATGTGTATGAGTGTTATGCCTTCATGTAGGTAAGTGCACCTGTGTTGTGCAATGCCCGCAGAGGACAGAAGAGGCTGTAGGATAGACAGTTGTTAGCTGCCATGTGGGTACTAGAATTCAAACCCAGGTCTTCTGCAAGAAGAGTCAGTGTTCTTAGCCGCTGAGCCATCTCTCCAGTGTTGTAAAAACAACACTGGTAACATGAGCCCAGCTGTGACTCCCTGATTAGTTGCTATGAATAATGGGCTTTTTGTGTAATGTATTAATGAAGATGTGTTGTCCTTTCCCAGAACATGATTAGAGTCTAAGCATGATACACGTGGAGTCAGTTTGGTTGTCCTTGGTCCATACCAGGTGTTCCCAGGACATAGTAGGCATAAATGAAAATGAAATTCTACCTGACACTGAGGGAAAACAAGAGGAAGGGCGTCCTGCTGAACGTGTCTCCTGCAGCCCCTCCCTCATGCAGAGTCTTCACATGAGAGCATCATCTTATTTTTTAGATTAAAGAGGAAGGAAGAAGACCCATTTCTCATGTGCTAAGCACTGGCCTGTCATTTTCATGCTCATCTTTTTAATCCTTGTAATTTATGTGCTCAGGGAGGGTGAGTCACATTGCGGGGATGAAAGGAGTGCGGGGCCTGGTCCAGAGTCAGCCTTGGAGGTGGGAATGGGTGGCGGAGAGGACAGCACCCATGAGTAGAAATCTTTCTTTTCCACCCTTGGAATTTGGACCCTGTTGAGAAGGGATTCCGGGATCAGACAGGGAGACCAACCATGGGTTTCCTTTCTTAGAAGCTACATTGCTCTTTGTGGCCACAGTGTCATGTCACCTAGTGACAGGCAGAGCAAGCAACCCAGCTTTCCTTCCTGGGGACAAGCCCTTATGTGTCAGTCATCTCTTGCTGCCCCATCCCTGGGCTGCTAGAATCCTGCACGTAGAGGAACTAACAGACTTCATGGAGGGGCAGGCGCTCAGGATTTGGTTCACCCTTCACGGAGGTCAGCTAGTCAGCAGATGAATTTAAATCAAAACCACTTTAAGATCTTTCTGTTTCCCATGATATCATTCAAAGTAAGCAAGAGAATATTTTCCTTCATTGGCCTAAAGATGGTTCCTTTGTGATCTTTTTATTTTTTAATTCTATTTATAAAATGATTATGTCATAGTAGAAATTTGGAAGTGGAAAAATGTTGAAAGAAGAAAAATATTAACATTCCACCCACTTTTAACATCAGTGTATTTTCTTCTAGTCTTTTTTCTATATTTAGACATAAATGGAGAAGAATCTCATCATTAAATTCCAATTTTATGTCTGCTTTGTGCATTGTATTTTTCCCAGTTTTTTTCAAAGAACTACATTTCAAACATTTATAAAATTAAAAGTTACTTTTGCCAGTCAAGGTGACTCATGCTTATAATCCCAGCATTTGAGAAATAGAGGCAGAAGGATCAGGAGTTCAAGGTTATTCTTAGCAAGGTAGTGAACTTGAGACCAGCTTGGGCTACATGAGACCCTGTCAGAGACTGAGAGACAGAGAGAGAGAGACACAGAGAGAGAGAGAGAGGTTGGGCAAGCTGGTGATAAAAAAGTACTGGTATCTCTGTAATATTTGGATATGCGTGTGTGTGTGTGTGTCTGTGTGTGTGTCTGTGTGTGTGTCTGTGTCTGTGTGTGTGTCTGTGTGTGTGTCTGTGTCTGTGTGTGTGTCTGTGTGTGTGTCTGTGTCTGTGTGTGTGTCTGTGTGTGTGTCTGTGTCTGTGTGTGTGTCTGTGTGTGTGTCTGTGTCTGTGTGTGTGTCTGTGTGTGTGTCTGTGTCTGTGTGTGTGTCTGTGTGTGTGTCTGTGTCTGTGTGTGTGTCTGTGTGTGTGTCTGTGTCTGTGTGTGTGTCTGTGTGTGTGTCTGTGTCTGTGTGTGTGTCTGTGTGTGTGTCTGTGTCTGTGTGTGTGTCTGTGTGTGTGTCTGTGTCTGTGTGTGTGTCTGTGTGTGTGTCTGTGTCTGTGTGTGTGTCTGTGTGTGTGTCTGTGTCTGTGTGTGTGTCTGTGTGTGTGTCTGTGTCTGTGTGTGTGTCTGTGTGTGTGTCTGTGTCTGTGTGTGTGTCTGTGTGTGTGTCTGTGTCTGTGTGTGTGTCTGTGTGTGTGTCTGTGTCTGTGTGTGTGTCTGTGTGTGTGTCTGTGTCTGTGTGTGTGTCTGTGTGTGTGTCTGTGTCTGTGTGTGTGTCTGTGTGTGTGTCTGTGTGTGTGTCTGTGTGTGTGTGTGTGTCTGTGTCTGTGTCTGTGTGTGTGTGTATGTGCGCTGCAGGCTTTGTGGTACCATCTCATTTGGGTTCCACGATGAAAGATGAAATGCAGCGCTTGGAAGGCAGTTGGACCCTGAGGTGGAGGTCAAGGCTCAGGCCGCAGTGTTTCTAGTTGGGAAAGCAGGAACACTAACACTAAGGGAAAGAACTTACATGTTAATTTCAGTGATGGGCTTGTTGTACTTGCTTACAAGACTGTTCATGAAAGGTCAGGAATTGTTCTAAATGGACTTTATAGAAAGGCCAGCATAGCCTTATCTAAAGGTCTGACGTGTTGGACGTTGTTCCTGCCGAAAACCTTTCATCTGAGAACAGCCTGGTCAGACTTAATCCCAGCGGAGTATTTTTTGGGGGGTGGGGGTTGTTTGTTTGTTTGTTCGTTCGTTTGTTTGTTTATTTGAGATAGGGTCTCCTTGTAGCCCCAGCTGTCCTGGAACTCACTGTGTAGACCAGGCTGGCCTTGAACTCACAGAGATCCACCTGCCTCTGTCTCCAGAGTGCTGGAACTAAAGGCATGTGCCACCATGTCTGGCCCTCCCAGTGGGTTCTTGGTGAACAGTGATGGTAGTATCCAGGAGAAAGGGACTTTTTCCTCCCACACACTCTGGGTCAGGGGCATGGCTGGTGCTAGACCTCTGATTCTGAGATAGTGCCATCATCCTGTACCCTCTCCCCCAAGAGGCAGGATGGGAGGCAGGCTGCCTGGCACAGATGCCATAGGGTCACCACTGCCCTGCCGTTGTTGCAGGCACATGGTGCTTCTGAAGGAGCAGTACGGGAAGCAGGTGGTCGTGAACCTGCTGGGAAGCAGAGGCGGAGAAGAGGTGCTCAACAGGGCCTTCAAGGTAATGCTTACTGTCCTCCATGGTTGCGTGTAGATGGGAAGGGTGCAAAGGTGGGCCCTGCTCAGGCCTTGAGACTAAGAGCAGTTGGTTCATGTGAGCACTGAGGACAGCAGGTGGCCCTGCTTAGGTTTTCAGAGCCCAGCACTAGGTGACTTGGATTCTTGATGCATTACATTTACTTTTTATAAGCTGAGGGATTGGCTCAGCTCATACAAGAACGATGTGTGGCTTCCTCTTGCTTGGGGTACCCTTCGAGTCTCAGGGTCTTGTTTGGGCTGCCTGTGGAGGCTGCATGCCAGCTCCCGGCAGGCTCCTCTTGATAACTGGGTACCTAGTTTAGAGCAGAGTGGATCCCAACAGGGTTGCAAACAGGCAGAGTGGTGACTACCCAGGTCTCTCATTGGCCACAGAGCCCTGGCCTCCCCTTGAGCACTGTACTGTAGAAGACACAGAATGAGCTGCAGTGATCCCCTCACCCTGCTGGATTTCATGGCCCCTGCTTAGTTTGAAAAGGGCCTCTGGTTGCTTGAAGTTCAAGGAAGCCCCTTATGGGGACAGCTTAAGGTCACCTCAGCAGGAAGGAGAACCAACCTGTGCAGTTTCCACTGCCACCTTGACCTCTGACCCTTGACCCCTGGTTGGGGCAGCCAAACCCAGCTGAAGTGCTCATTTCACTCTACTTAGGAAAGCCACATGTATGGAGCAGGAGCTTGCTGGTGCCAGTTTTCTTTGGCCAGACCTGCTTTTCCTGTTTGGTTTGTTGCTATGAGCAACAAGCTCAAGAAATATCTCTTCTCCCACCTATCTTGGCAGCGATGCTGAGTACTTATTTTAAGGAAGGTTGGGAGAAAGGGCAACACACACACACACACACACACACACACACACACACACACACACACGACTCCTCGACAACAAAAAACCCAAATCTTGCCTTTTGTCTTGCCCCTCTATCCCCTCTGATATTGTGAGTGTACTTTTTATAGGATATTTGGAGAGAGAGGGCGAAACAGACACACACACACACACACACACACACACACACACACGACTCCTCGACAACAAAAAACCCAAATCTTGCCTTTTGTCTTGAGTTATGGAATAGGACGTGTTCATCCCTTCCCCCAGCGGGTGACAGTGCCCCTCAGGACTGAGGTGAAGACTTCTTTTATACCCAGAGGACAGGAGATAGCCTAGGAGGGAAGGATGGTCCCTGAGCAGTAGAAGAAGCAGTGCTTCACCTGGCGACCTAAGACATGGTCCTGACTAGGAAGTACCTCACCAGATTGAGGCTGGTGCTGGCAGCCAACCTGTGCCCCGGAGGTTATCATCGTGCCACAGCTGGGCAAGGTGCTGGTCCCAGAGGTGAACACTCTAAGCCACTAAGTTCACTGTTTAGTTACACAGACTTCTTTTCCCCAGAGAGACATTCTTGAAGATGGCAGCATGTGTTAATTTACATTCTGGCTGGCCAGGGTGCTCTAGGTAGTCTTCCTAGTTCTTCAAAGCCCTCGGAGCCACTGACTGGGCAGATTCTGGCTAATGCTGGGAGACCCAGAGCTGAGTGGCCTGGGAAGGCAGCCAGCCTGTCCATAATTCCAAGGTGCTTTGGCGAGTAGACTGAGAAGTTTGCCTGGCCAGGGAAGCTGTGTGGGGAAGGGAGGTCTTCCTTCTATGAGGCACATTCTGAGCCATCCACAGCCATGAACTATATTCTTCTGTCTTCACCAGTACTCTGGCTCTTCGGCTGGGCCTGGACCAAGTGGGACAGTGCCTCCTCCCATCTTGGGTTCTGCCACTCTGTACATCCTGCTAACCATCTCAGTCTAGAGACTCAACTGTTGCTGAGCCCACCCTTCTAGGGCTAGTGCCTGTCAGGGTGGGGCTGGTTACCAGGGCAACAGCAGGTGGATTATGAGCTGCACAGCCTGCTACATGCTGCTGTTCCCGAGACTTGGAGCACTTGGACCACCTGAAGACCAGAGCTACCCTTCCCTTACCTGTGTCCCCGAGCCCCACAGTAGTGGGATCTCCCCCAGAGAGGTATTGCCCAAGGGGGACCTTCGGCCCTTATGCAGGCAAGATGCTCTTTGTGGCTTCTGTACCCCCTCAGGGCCCTTGTCCTATGCTTCCTTTTTGAGGTCAGGGTTGTTCACTGCCTAGTCCTCCTGAGCTTTCCAGCTGATGTGTACTCTGGTGGGTGACTGTGGTGGCCGCAATGCTCAAGCCTCCAGAAGACACTCTCAGTCACCAGCCTGCAGGGCTTAGCCTTCCTTTATGCCAGCATGCTCACAGCTTCCCCTTCCCTTTTCAGAAGTTGCTCTGGGCTTCTTGCCATGCCGGTGACACGCCTATGATAAATTTTGACTTCCATCAGTTTGCCAAAGGTGGGAAGCTAGAGAAATTGGAGAACCTGTTGAGGCCTCAGTTAAAGCTGCACTGGGATGACTTTGATGTGTTTGCAAAGGGCGAGAATGTAAGTCCACGGTGAGTCTCGCTGGCGCTCCACGCTACTGCTGGAGGGGGAATCCAGGGGTGTGACGGCTCCTTAGGTTGGGCACCTCAGCAGAAGTCGTTTCCTTTCCTGGTTGCTTGGTCAACATCTGTAGTTTTCTGGATCATAAGCTCTATGATGTTGGGGCTCTGGGGTCCTGGCCTTCTCCCCTTCCTCCTGCAGTCAGAGGCATGCTTTTGACTTTTGTAAGCAGAGAGTAAAGCCTGATTTTCTGGAAAAAGACATTTCTGAACGTAAAGGATTATATTAAAACACTGAGCTCAGGGCTGGGGATGGAGTTCAGTTGGTAGAGTACTTGCCTAGCATGCACAGAGCCCTGGGTTTGGTCCCTGGCACTGAGTAAAACCCCGTGTGGTGGTACATGTCTAATTCCAGCACTTGGAAGGCAGAGGCAGGTGGACCTGAAGTTCAAGGTCATACATAGTGAATTCTAGGCCAGCCTGGGCTACTTGAGACCTTGTCTCAAATAAACAAAGAAGAAAGCCATTGAGCTCGGCTGGTATGGCTCATCCATACCGGGACAGAAGCCCTGAGGGGAGCTATCTCAAATCATGGTGAGAGAGCTGATGTGAAGCCAGTGCCCGCAGACACTGGGCTGTGAGTTACCCTATTCAGAGTGGAAGGAGATCACTTTCCTCAAACCACAATGAGTCCTTATCATGTGCAGATCCCAAATTTATGAAATCAGCTGCTCACTAAAACTCCCTCATAACCCCATGTTCACAGTCATTCACAGACACACTCAGAACAGTGAAAAATTGGTCACCCAATGGGTTGAAGAAGGCAGTTGAATCTCCTTGTCTCAGCTCTTACCATAAACAGATTCTCTCAATGTTCATTGTCGTAATTCCACATTTCGGTGCCTCTGTTGGTGATGTCCCTGTTTGACTGTAGGGCCAAGGTGCTGCCTAGCTTTCCAAGTGCAAGAAAGCAGTGATTTGCCTTACGTGTCAGAAAAGCTTCCTACAGACAGGAGTTACAGGGCTGCTGAGGGGAGTTCAGTCTTAATGAAGCAGCACTGTGTGGGTGCTGTTTGACTTGCTGTGGGGTTACTTCCAGTAAACTCATTTTATATTGAAAATATCTTAAGTGGAAAATGTACTTAAGCCTCCAACTGACCCCTCATTAAATTAAAAACCTTTGGTTGTGCCATCCCCAGTCGAGCTGTCTCTCTATTTACCTGTATGTGTTTAAACAGAAACATGTCAAACAAGGTCATTTTTGTCCAATTGATGCAGTTAGGTACTCAGGCACTTCTCCCAGGATGCCTCAGTATTTGCTAATACACTATTCATGAACTTTTGTAGAAGGTAATTGTTGTGAATAACAGGAACCGGCTGTGCTTATGATAACCTGGGGATGTGGGCTGCTGGGATTTACCTATATGTGTTTAAACAGAAACATGTCAAACAAGGTCATTTTTGTCCAATTGATGCAGTTAGATACTCAGGCACTTCTCCCAGGATGCCTCAGTATTTGCTAATACACTATTCATGAACTTTTGTAGAAGGTAATTGTTGTGAATAACAGGAACCGGCTGTGCTTATGATAACCTGGGGATGTGGGCTGCTGGGGGTGTGTCTTGGGGTCTGCCTATTCTTCCTGCAGTACAGGGATTCCTCCTGGTGTGTACTGGAATGCTGGCGAGCTGCTAGGAAGGATGCAAGGGGTCTCTTGGAACAAGTTTCCTGGGGAAGCAGACAGACTTTGGCCATTGTGCTACAGCTGGTGGTCTTTCAAACATACCTCATAATTGTTCCATTTCTTCTTGTGATCCTAAGTTTTCAGAAAGGTACTTTACGGATGAACTGTCTTGACTGCCTGGACCGAACCAACACTGTGCAGAGCTTCATCGCACTTGAGGTGAATTCCTTGTGTATCTGTGCCTTGTCATGTGCATTCAGTGAGGCAGGCTGGGCCTTCAGCAGCAAGATGGGGGTAACTTCACAGTTCCACTTTCTAATGACAGATCAGGTGATCGGGATGCAGAGGGGGCTGTTTAGAGTGGCTCCTTTAGTGGCTGCCTCCTTCTACCACTGTATGCCTTTCCCTGTCATGACTTACATATTTATATATCTTCTGGGATACATCTCAGACATGGTTGGCCCAAAGGCTCCAGTTGTCTTTGAGAAGCATCTATTCTATGTAGAGATAGCCATGAATATACCCCAGGGTCAGGGTAGTGTGAGACTGGCCATGATGGCTTGCCTTGAAACCCGAGAGTGCCAGTAGGACCCTGGTTGCCTGGTTGGCCCCTTGCAGCTCCATCTGTGCAGCCTGCTGTCCCCCACTGATTGGTGTTCGGCCTTTTGGTGGCTAATCTGGCATCAGGCATTCAGAGAGGGGCAGGAAGGATGGCCTGAGCAAAGTTGGGGGGAGCCCGTGCTTCTCATCCTCAGTCTAATGAGTGAGGGGCTCGCTTACAGGCACCTGGGGGTGTTCTAGGCAGCCAGTGATGACTGTCCTTTGTTTCTCCTCCAGGTCCTTCATCTGCAGCTCGAGAGCCTGGGCCTGAATTCAAAGCCCATTGTTGACCGCTTTGTGGAGTCCTTCAAAGCCATGTGGTCTCTGAATGGGCACAGCCTGAGCAAGGTGTTCACGGGCAGCAGGGCCCTGGAAGGAAAGGCCAAGGTAGAGGCAGGCCCAGGGAGAGAGGGTCAAGATAGGAGCAGGTTGAGGGAGCAGGGAAGGGAACCACATGAATCCCTCTTACCCTGTGTTTGGGCTTATGCAGGTAGGGAAGCTAAAGGATGGGGCCCGGTCCATGTCTCGTACCATCCAGTCCAACTTCTTTGACGGGGTGAAGCAGGAGGCTATCAAGCTGCTGCTGGTTGGAGACGTCTACAATGAGGAGTCCACAGACAAAGGGAGAATGCTGCTGGACAACCCGGCCCTTCTGGGTAACAGGCGCCTGCCCTTGTGTGGGGTATCCACAGCCCTAAGGATGTGAGGAGGTGGGGGTAACAGTGGATGGGGCTAACAGCCCCACTGCACCCAAACGTGTGATCCAAGATGGCTGTAAGACATGTCCAGAGCCTCTGGTCTATGAGCTCTTGGTCTGATCTAAGCAGCTTACAAGCTGTCTCTGTAAAATTGTCCCTCAGTATCCAGAAAACAGTGGTGCCAGGACCTCCATGGATATCAAACTCTGCAGATGCTCAAGTCCTCTGCATAAAATGTAATCTTTGCACAGAGCCTGTGCACATCTTCCTGTATACCTTAGCTCATCTCTAGATCATGTATAATGCCTCGTGCAATGTAAATGCTAGGTAAACAGTTCGACTGTATTGCTTAGGAGAAACGACAAGATTAATGTCTGTACATGCGCAGTATAGATGCAGTTTTATTCAAGTATTTGTGATCCATGGATTTCCTAGGAGCCTGTGCGTTCTGACCTTTTCTACTTTCTTGGCTTGGATGATAATAGTCCAAGAGAGGACAAGAATGGAGAAAAACGTGCCCCTTATGTCTCCTAACAGTGACACCCAGGATCCTGAGAGCCATGACTGAACGCCAATCAGAATTTACAAATTTCAAGCGGATCCAGATCGCCATGGGGACCTGGAATGTGAACGGGGGGAAGCAGTTCCGGAGCAATCTCCTGGGGACAGCTGAGCTGACGGACTGGCTCCTGGATGCCCCCCAGCTCTCAGAAGCAGTGGATTCCCAGGGTGAGGATGGTCTCTTTGGGGAAAGGCAAAACACAGTTCCCTGCGACCTGCCAAACAGTTGACTGTGAGCGCCATTGCCTTGTAGAATTTAGTATTGATATTTGCATTTTCATTTGTCAGAGTCTTTGAAGCGCGATGGTCTCACCTTCAAGGATACTGCCTAGCAAGTTAATTATGTGACTCCTTTTCTTTTCCAAGTGCTTGGGGGAGTTATCAAGGAAAGGATCTCCTTTGTCTTCAGATGCAGAGATGTTGCAGTCGTAGGGCTAGGTTATTAGAACCTAGTGGTCATTAGGAGATATTGCCTCTAGGCCACACTGCTGTCAGGAACTGACTGGAGTCAGGCTTCTGATGAATGTTGGGCATTGCTGCTGCCCAACACCATCTCATCCCTGCTTTTCTCCCAGCCTAATCCAACGTGGGCATCCCCGATCTGGAACTCTGATTCCTGTATGCTCTAGCAGCTGAAACTTCAATTCTGTTGTGACATCCCAGAAGGCCAAAGGAAGGAGGTTCCACTTTTGATCTCATGCCACAGGTCACAGTCCAAGCCCAGCCACACTAAAAATGTATTAAACTATTTTTAGAGTCTAAATATAAAGTGAACATGACATATGAAGTCCATGTTAGGTCCCATCCCCAAGATACTTCATTATCCTTATGCAAATATTCCAAAATCTAACATCTAAACTCATCTGTCCCAAGCATTTCAGATAAAAGCTACTCAACCTGTGACAGTCATCTCCTTTAAGCAGTCGTGAAAGAATGTGTATACTTTATAAGGATAAAAAAGTTCCAAACTTGACACACACTCCATCTTCGGTCATACAAGATCTTATTGAGGGGTCTTACTGAGAGGCAGGGTGTGCAGCACCCTAAGGCCTTGCTTTTTCCTGCATTGGGGAACACAAGAAGAAAGGTTCATGCCTAGGTGCTGAGTGACTCACGGTCCTATGCATGTGGTGGCCTGTGCTTATGTGCATCCCCTCTGCCACACACACATGTGATCCTCACCTCCAGGAAGGTGTCAGAGTCTACAATGCAGGGTCACTGCCAGTCACATATCGGTGGTGCTTGTGTTGCCATTGGTGATGCATCCAGAAGCCATCTGGACACCACCAGAGGCAACCCAGTAATGCCAAGGTTGCCCAGTCAGTGCCCCTCACTGAGGGGAGCACCCTCCATACTGTATGATGACCTTCTTCCTCTGCCTGTATCACAGGGTGCTGGTTAAGGCACATTAATGACTGTCTGGCAGGAACATTATTGCGGAGATGGTGCTGGGCTTACTGGAAACTTAGCAGGTTCAGAAAAAAGGAAGCATTGGACTTAATGTCACTGACGAGCAGACAGAGGAAAGGTGGTGTTCCCTTTAAAAAGAGAACGAAACTGCTTTATGATTTCAGCCCATTCAACTAGAGGTGCCAGGTGCCATGTGACCAGCAGAGGAGGAAGTGGAGAGCTGACTGGACTTTTGTTACAGTGTCACTTCCTCCCATTGGTGCCTTGAACAGGAGCCTTGTTACTTCCTGCAATTGGAACACTGACTGGCCTTAGTGGCTCAGGTGTCTGTAGGTCAGATGTAGTGACTAAGGAGCTTCAATAAATGGCTGCGGGGATCCTATGAAGCACCTTTCAGAAGCGAGCAACGCCAGAGCTGCAGCTCCAGGCTCACTGCGCTCCAAGTTGGCCCAGTGTCTGCCAAGAGATTCCATCAGCGGCTCCCGGGTAGTCTCTTCTCTGACTACAAATAGCCATCTGCACATCAATCTGAAAAATATTTGGAAAGCACAAACCATGAGACAGTGCTGTCCCAGGTCACTCAGGATCTGTCTGGGAAGACAGCATTAGAAGGGATGAGGGGGTACTCTTTCAAGGGACTGGACTGAACCAGGTGTTTTATGCATGGTATCCAATTTAAGCTCCACACTACCTATGAGATGGTAGTTTCTGTCCCTTGTGCAGAGAAAGAGTCAGAGGTTGGGCGAGGTTCTCAAGGCGCTCCAGATGTATACAGGGAGGTGTGATATGTGCAGTAAGCATGGGAGGGGAGGGACAGAGGATTCCAGTGGCTTGTCCCCTATAAGTGAATTCCAGCAGTGAGTAGTGTGGTAGTAGGGCAAGGGGACCCTGTGAACCAGCAGTACAAAACTTGGCAGTTCTGACTCCCTTCATTTCCTGCCCTGTTCCCAGATGACAGCAGCCCTGCTGACATATTTGCTGTGGGGTTTGAAGAGATGGTGGAACTGAGTGCGGGAAATATTGTCAATGCCAGGTAAGGGTCAAGCACAGAGGGTAAGGTATCCCTGAGAGAGTCCCTGGCCAGGAGCCTGCTCCTGGGTTGGCAGCCCTGCCCTGACTGTCTGGGTCCTTCTAGCAACACTGTCTGCACATACTGGCCAATGGTGTGGTCCTCTTTCCCTGCTGATACGGAAACAGAAGGAAGAGCTAGTATCCCTGAGACTTCTGTGCGGTGCTCCGGCCTGAGCTGCAGCTGAGTCATGCTGTCCCGGGAGTGTCAGTGTGAACCTGGAGTGTAGGGCGGGCAGGGCTGGGAGAGTGGCTGACTCATGTGTTCTGGGGAGAAGTGAGAAGAAATGGGTGCTGGCAGGAAGTGCTCCTCTTCACATGCCAGGCAGGAAGGGGAGACCCCAAACCACCAGATCAACAGTCAGTAGAAAGTCAGCCAGACTTTCATCCCCATAAGCTGACCCAGGTTTATTTCAGGGAACTTTTTAAAATTGTATTCAGTAGTAGTAGCAGTAGTAGTAGTAGTAGTGGTAGTAGTAGTAGTAGTAGTAGTAGTGGTAGTAGTGGTAGTGCGTGTCTGAAGCACATGTGTGGAGGTCAGAGAACAACTTATGTTGTCTCTGTCATGTGGGTCCCACAGCTTGAACTCAGATTGTCAGGCTTGGTGGCAAGCACCTTTATCCCTGGGCCATCTTGCCAGCTCTCAAGGAATGTTTTAAAAAATAAAAAGAATTCTCCAGGGCTTTTAGCAGGTCCTTCCTGTCCTGGGGGCAGGGTAGGGAGGAGCTACTGTGATATATAAGATACAGTCGGAGGACTGAGTGTGGTGGTGCACAGCCTTTAATCCTAGGACTCCAGAGGCAGAGGCAGATGGATCTCTGTGAGATCGAGTCCAACCTGGTCTACATAGCAAGTTCCAGGCCAGCTGGGGCTACAGGGAGACCCTGCCCCCCCCCCCAAAATGCAGTAAGAGCTAGGGCTGGTTGGTAAGGCCTGTAATGCCAACTATTTGGGAGGCAGAGGTAGGAGGATTGCAAGTTCAAGGTCTTCTTGGGTTACACAGTGAGTTCAAGGCCAGTCTGGGCAACTTAAGGAGATTCTGTCTTAAAATAAAAAGTGAAAAGAGAACTGGGGATGTATGTTCAGTGATCACACACTTGTCTAACATGCACCACACCCTGGGTTCAATCTCTAATACCACGAACCCCCCAAAAAACAAAAAAAAAATAATAACCCATGGGAGGAGTTGAAGCAGGTCACTCATATGACAACAGGAAATCAAATCTGTGAAAAGGGTAGACTGAGGGCTGGAGGGCAGCAGGTGGGAGGAGGCGTTCCCTGCCAGCTCTACACAGCATTCCTCTGCTTTTCCAGCACCACCAACAGGAAGATGTGGGGCGAGCAACTTCAGAAAGCCATCTCACGCTCGCATAGGTACATTCTCTTGACTTCGGCACAGCTGGTGGGCGTCTGTCTTTATATCTTTGTGCGTCCGTACCATGTTCCATTCATCAGGTAAGAACACTTAGTTTATGAACATCTGGGGAACGAGGGGTTGTAAGTCTGTGTTTTGTTCTGTGACTTCCTTCTGACCTGCCCCCCACCCCAAACTCCTGCAGCAGGAAACAGGACCTGCCATTATTCTCAATAAATGGAGCAAACTCCTGAGGAAAAATGGGGCTGAATAGAATATTGTGTGACAGTTAAAAAGCCACCATGGGAAACTCCTAATTCAGGAAACTGGGCTCTTAGGAGGAGTGCTCCAGGACTGATATCACCCAATCTCAGTGTGAGCAAGGAGGGGATAATCTCATTCACAGTTTACAGACAGGAAACCCCTGGGCAAGAGCTGCGTAACTCCTCAGCAATGCCAATTCTGCCTCTTCTAGAAAGAATTCTAGGTAGAATTTATTTCACCTCATTGTTACTTCTCCAAGGAGACAGCCTTGTGAGTGTAAAAAACAGGAAACCTTAGGAAATAGGTATCTTTTAGGAGAGGGTGAGTGTGGATGAGTATGTAAGACACTACAGGGAGTCGTTTTCTCCCTGGGCTTTCTCAAAGTCTATGCTACCCAGTCTTATTGGTGGCATTTGGATTACTAATTGCTAATGCAAGGCATTGAACAGACCTTCTGAGGAAGTCAAGTGGGACCTGGCTTAGCAGCTCCATATCGTCAGAAGGCCCCTGGAATGCCTTATGCTGGCCCTTAGATCCTGCATTCATAATCTTCTGTTACTTTCAAAACATGTTTAAGACCCTGACCCTGTGATTGTGTTACTAGGACAGCTTGGCTGAGTTAGTAAAGAGAAGTCAAGGTATGGCCGGGCGTGGTGGGGCACGCCTTTAATCCGAGTACTTGGGAGGCAGAGGCAGGTGGATCTCTGTGAGGTGGAGGCCAGCCTGGTCTATATAGTGAGTTCCAGGCCAGCTGGGGCTTCAGGGAGACCCTGTGTCAAAAAGACCAAAAAAAAGAGGAGTCAAGGTAAAGGTTGTGGTAAGTCATGGGTGAGGTGAGGTAGAAGTCCTGCAGGTTCCCTTAACCTGGCCTGAGGGCTCTTCACCTGCTCCTCAGCTTCCTGCCCTTTGGCTTCAAGCTTGTTTGATACACTCCTTAGGCAGTTGTCACCTCACCTTGTCTCCCAAGTAGCAGGTGTAACCAGCAGCCTCTGTAGCCTGGGAACATTAGCTGTCTTACAGCCTTCCATCCTGATATCTTACAGTCTGCATTCCCAGTTGGCATTTAATATGAACCAGAACCTGCATTGTGAGAAAGACCGTTTGAGAACACCTCCCCAGGCCAACTTGTTCTCAAAGTGTGTCAATTGTTAGATGACGATGCCTCCTGCTTCACGGATGGAAGCTCGGGCACGATGCCTCCTGCTTCGCGGATCGAAGCTCGGGCATGACAGGGGGGTGGGGGGGGATGAGAGGGGGAGGGACACAGACAGACACATAACAATGAAGCAGGAGTGCTGCTCCTGCTGGTGGGAAGGCTGGGCTGACATAGGAGTGATGTGTCTGTAGCTTCATGGGATGCTGGTGGAGGACAAAGCCCTTTTGAGCAGGCCTGACAAAGATGCCCCGACCCCAGGCAGTGCTCAGCAATGACAGGGACCATGGCCTGAACCACTGTCACATTGGGCTCTGATCTCTGAGCAGGGCCTCTGCTGGAGTTGCTGTGCTGCCAGGCTCTTCTCTGTGGTAGAACAGGTTCATACTTTCTCACAACCAACGGAGTGTGCCCATCTTTCTGTTGCAGGGATGTGGCCATCGACACAGTGAAGACTGGCATGGGGGGAAAGGCAGGGAATAAGGGCGCTGTGGGCATCCGCTTTCAGTTCCACAGTACCAGCTTCTGCTTCATCTGTAGCCACCTGACTGCTGGGCAGTCTCAGGTGAAGGAGAGGAACGAAGACTACAGGGAGATCACCCACAAGCTCTCTTTCCCTGCGGTGAGTGGCCTGCAGGTTGTGTGCCTGACCCACATGGTTTTCTGAGCTGCTAACCAGAGCCAGGCCTGGGGATGGAACACTAAGGGGGGGGGGTCTCCCCAGAGAGATGTGCTGTCATTCTGGGAGGAGAAGGCAGCCTTGCAGTGTTGTGTCTCTTCCTACCTCAACTTCCTGGAAGTGCTTAGGCGCTCCAGCTCTTAAGTGTGCTTCGGGGTGTTTCTAAGTCAGGTGATAGAATGGGGAGAAAACCAGGTTGGCCTTCCTACCTCAACTTCCTGGAAGTGCTTAGGCGCTCCAGCTCTTCTTAAGTGCGCTTCGGGGTGTTTCTAAGTCAGGTGATAGAATGGGGAGAAAACCAGGTTGGCGGTGCTGTTACATTTGTGAAGAACATCTGAATTCAAGCAGTATAAAATCTCCACTTTCCTGGGGGTGCAGATTCCGTTTTCTCCTGACGAACCATCTTCACACGTACCGTACCTTCTGTTGCTGCTCAGCTAAAAGCTCCTTTTTCCAAACTAGCAAATCAGGACTGAGGAAGCAGGGCCCTCCATCTGCCCTGAGGTCTCCAATAGCACACGTCAGACTGCCCTCTAGTGGTGGCCCAGAGGTGGTCCAGCTGTCCTCACAGAGTCCTCCAACTTGTGATGAAGGCTGACTGGATCCCGGGGCTCTCCTGCAGAACAGATCAGTTCCTTGTGAGAAAGAGAGCCTTTAAAACTGCTGTTCTAACAATTCAGCAGCACAGACTGCAAGGCAAAAATTCATGAATTTTCAATTATAAGTATCCTAATTCCTGCTGGTTTTATTTCTCATGTTAAGGAACACATTATTGAGTTGGGAAAATTTCAACTTGTATGTGATCTGATCTTTTTTACTAGAAAAGTAAATTTGAAATAGTATACTTTGATACATTCCAAGTAATTGAAAATTATATCACTTTCTTCTATTGACCAAAAAATTGACTGTACCTGTAAGTTAATTCTCCATGCTAGTTGGGTAGATTACCGTAGCCACGGACCACAGGTAGCAATCTAAATTTAAATGAATTAGAAACTACTTGAATTGGGCATTTCAAGTGCCCAGCATGCACTGACATGTGGTCAGCGGCTTCCTCGCTGGGCCATGTGGGAAGCATTCCAGTGCTACAGAAGCTGCATGGACAGTGCTGGTTTAGGATCCTCTTAATCTGTCTTCATGGTCAGTGTGGGGTGGGGCAGTGGGGATACCACAAGAGGAATACCACAAGTGGGGATACCACATAGTAGGGATAACACAAGTAGTGATACCACATAGTAGGAATACCACAAGTGGGGATACCACATAGTAGGGATATCACAAGTGAGGACACCACATAGTAGGGATACCACAAATGGGGACACTACATAGTAGGAGAAGAGAGTGGTTTAGACTAGGCAGATATGGGTTCAGATCTGTCATACACTAGCATTGCAACCTTCAGTAAAGTACTTTGTTTCTGATTTTTTTAATGTAAAATAGAACCTTAGCCTCTGCTGCACAGGCTGCTGTGAGGACAAGGTGCACCTGGAGCAGTGACCTGCCCTTGTGGACAGTTCATGTGTCACAGTTGGGGAAGAGCTCTCCAGGGCTGGGCTGGGGACACAGGGCTCCTGCTATGGGCAGGATGGAGGAGGGAGAACAGTGGTAAGAGAGTCGAAGAGTCCAAGCCCTGAGGTTTACAGAACTGCATAGTATTAGCATCGGTGATCATTTCCTTAAACCTTGTGTTCCTAATGCCGAGTGTGGGGCACACCTCTCAAGATGTGGTTGCAACCAGCGAGAGTACAGTCACCCTGGGGTGGAATTGGTAAAAGAGATATTGGTAGTTGTGCTTCCCAGGTGGAGTTGGAACTTTGTCAGGACCACTCTGGAACACCGTTATTTAAAATAGAAAAGCAGGAGCTGGGCGTGGTGCACGCCTGTAGTCCCAGTACTTGGGAGGCAGAGGCAGGTGGATCCCCATGAGTTAAAGGCCAGCCTGGTCTACATGTGAGTTCCAGGCCAGCTGGAGCTACAAGGAGACCCTGTCTCAAAAAGACCAAAAAAAGAAAAAGGAAAAAGAAAAGCAGGCAGGGCTTGGGATGTAGCTGAGGAGGTAGAGTACTTGTCCACTAGGCATGAAGTTCCGGGTTCAGTCCCCAGCACTAGATACGACTGGGTATGGTGGTGCACTCCCATAATCCTCAGCTACGTAAAGGGTTTGAGAACATCCTGGGCTATAGGAGACCCTATCTCAAAAAATAAAAAATAATAAAATAGAAAAGGATATTATGTAACGATTTCTCGGGTTTATGGGATTAGGTAAAAACAAGACACTTTGGTAGAAAACTTTAAAACACTTAGAAAATATTTCATTATTTTTATTTTATGTGTATGAGTATATCACCTGAATGTATATAAGTACAGCCATGCTGTGCATAGCCCACAGAGGTCAGAAGAGGGCATCCGATCCCCTGGAACTGGAGTTACGGACGGTTCTTAGTTGCCATGGGGGTGCTGGGAATCAAACCTGGGTCCTCTAAGAGAGCAGATAGTGCTCTTAACCACTGAGCCATCCCTCCAGTCCCAAACTTTAAAATTTTTTTTAAATGCTTCTGCTTGTCCTGTGTCTCAGGAGCCTGTCTCCCTCCCTCTCTGCCCTCCTTTGAAGTGTCCAATGCAAGTAATTTTTAATAATTTAAATTTAGACAGCTACCTGTGGCAGTGGCTATTGTACCTGCATTAAGAATTAACTTACACTCAATTTTTCTGTCAATAAAAGAAAAAAAAGACCACATAATATGTTTCAATTATTGGGCTGGGCATGGTGGCACATGCCTTTAATCCTAGTGTGAGGCAGAGGCAGGCAATGGCTGTGAGTTGAAGGCCTGCATAGCAAGTTCCAGGCCAGCTGGGGCTACAGGGAGGCCCTATCTCAAAAAGACCAAAATAAATGAATGAATGAATAAATAAATAAATAAATGTATGTTTCAATTATCTAGAATGCATCCCAACATACTATACAGTGGACAGAATGACTATAATTTTCTTTACAACTTAGGGGAGAAACGTTTTTTCTCACGATTATGTGTTTTGGTGTGGTGACTTCAACTACCGAATAGATCTTACTTATGAAGAAGTCTTTTATTTTGTTAAACGCCAAGATTGGAAGAAACTTATGGAATTTGACCAGCTGCAGCTACAGAAGTCAAGTGGAAAAGTAAGTGAAGTGTGCCTTTAGGGTTTGTGGCTGCTTCCACCATCTCCACTCCAACATGGAGTGAGTCTGCCAGACATATGCTCTAAGAGAGTGGATTTAATGCTGCTTTTGATACTGTGGAAAACATGGAGGACTTTCTGAAGCGAGGGGAATGGCAGCATGCAGTCACACACACCGCTGTCCTAATGGGGCTCTGTCTGGCCACGCACGGGGTCCTTGCCTTCCTAAGGCTGAGAGGTCATCTCTGAAGGAAAGCCATCCACAGCATTGAACACAGTGGGAGAAGCTGACAGTACACGTGCCCCACCACCTCTAGCGCACTTCCCTGTGTTCCATACACAGGAAGAATTGGCTCCCCTAGGTCTCCTCAGTGAGGGGCTCTGCTCAGTCTGAGTCATGGCTGCCTTCTGGTGGACCACCCTGTCGGTGTCTGAGCTGGCTACCTAGTGAAGGTGTTGAATATTGTTATGCACAGTCCTCCTCTACTAGGTCTACCAATCTTCTATGCATATGCAGTATTTTTCCAGACTGCTTTGCCTCTGGCATAAAAAACTACTGCTGAGTGACACTCTAGACTCCACTCAAAATATTTTGGTGATATATCTTTCTTGTTTGTGAATACAATAACAAACAGCATCATTTCCACAACCAAATTGTACCTAGCGTCCTCCAAAGTGCCCTACAAATTGGCTATTATACTCATTTTATTGAAAAAGAAAACTGAGGACAAAGTCAAATTATTTACCCAACGTTACACAAGCCTGGCGCAGCTGGCCACAATTTGGTTCAAGATTGGCCCTCACAGAGTTCACACCCCTTAAGCATGGCCCATTGTCCACCACAGAGCTCACACATGCTACAGCATGACCCGCTGTCCATCTCAGAGCTCACACATGCTACCCAACAAATCCCTCTCCTTCCCTGACCACTGTTCCCACTGCCTTCCCTGCTGCATCAAGTGAAAAGGCATTTGCTGTATCGTGGGAGTGCCCGGATGAGCACACAGTGGTTCCTGCCCTGTGCTCGACTTCTGTCTCCTGGGGGTGACAGCAGATAGCTGGCAGGGATGCAGGAGGGAGGGGAAGGTATTGTGATGGTGTCTGTCAGCAGTGAGTAGAGGCTTACCACTGGTTAGCCTATTAAAAGGCGTGCATGTGTAATTTCAGACATTTGCACATATAGATTCTCCTACCTCTTAGAACGCTTTGGAACATATCTTCTTCTTTTCTGAAGGTGGCCTTGCGATTTCTTTCTCCCAATAGATTTTTAAAGATTTTCATGAAGGAGCCATTAATTTTGGACCCACCTACAAGTATGATGTTGGCTCAGCCGCCTATGATACAAGTGACAAGTGCCGTACCCCAGCCTGGACAGACAGGGTGCTGTGGTGGAGGAAGAAGCATCCCTTTGATAAGACAGGTGAATGCCGTAGGTGTGTCCAGGACAGGGAGGGGGGTAAGTGAGCATCACAGAGGGAAAGAACAACACTCAGCCCAGTGCTCTGGCTATGTGAATCACAATTTTTTTCAATTAACCATCCAAATGATAACCCTCTTTGCAAGTTGTGTTTGGAGGCACCTTCATCTGTCCTGCTTCTCCCCCTTGCTGCATCATGGATGCCTCTGTTCTGCCCTTTGTCCTAGGAGGAAAGAGGAGTTAAGTCTTGGGGTGCCTTTCCTCTCCCCTCACACTACTCAGGTATTTTACTAGCCTGTTTTGTTCAGCCAAACTTATCTACTTAAAGTCCCAATTCCAAATGGAGCAGGAACCAGACAGATCTTTTTTTAAATCGGTGAGTTGTGAAGTATATTTTAATAAAGTGCCATTGACATCCATACAGTAAGGAAGTAAAGCTTATTAAAGTTGCAACACCTGTAATCTAGTGCATAAACAGCCATTTTCAAGAGAGATGTCCGCCAAGATTTCAAAGCAAGGAAACTACAGCTGCAGGTAGAGCTTTTCTTTCCGATAAGTCAGAGAGCATCTTCATAACTCCAGGGCTAGAAGGTGGGGCAGAAAAGTCCTCCTCCACTGTTCAAAGGCTGCAGGTCATGGGCAGACCCATGTACCCCAGACCCACAGCTAGGAGACCTGAGAGGAAGGGAGGTGGTCATGACCATGACTGCTCTGGGTAGTCTACATGTGAAGACTTTGCCCCAGACCCCAGAGTAGCCCCTGCACAGCTCAAGCTCAAGGGGGTAAGCAAAGGAGCCTGAGCCCCAGGCAGAGAGATCTTTGCTACATTCAGATAGATAGATAGATAGATGATAGATAGATAGATAGATAGATAGATAGATAGATAGATAGATAGATAGATGAGAGAGAGAGAGAGATTGATATTGATATGATTTTATGTCACTTATTGGCTTCCTGAATGGAATCTCGAGCAGCTGGAGAACTCAACCTTCTAGACAATGATCTAGATAGTGACACCAAAGTCAGACATACCTGGTCTCCTGGGACCCTCAGATACTACGGCCGCGCAGAGCTACAGGCATCTGATCACAGGTATGGTCCTCTCTGGGGAAGGCAGTGTCTCCTCTTCCCCACAGGGCACCAACATGCCGTCTCTATACAGGATTAGTATGTGAGTGAGTGTATGACTGTGGGGGGGGGGCGAGAGGAAGAACAAATATTTGTGTATTGAGAAGTAATCATTGTTAGCATGTTGTCACTGTTCTATATCATAAATGACATCATTTATGAAGATTTCAAAGGTACAGCCTGTACAGTTTTGTCTTTTAAACATTCCTGGATTCACTGCCACCCAGATTTTTCTCGGTAATGTTTTCAAGCTGCAATCATGCAGGTTACAGACCTGTCTCACTCATTTGCAGCTGATGTCCAGCACCAAACAGGGCCATGGGACTGACGCATGCACCTACCAGTGAAGATGATTTTTTTTTTTCCTAGTATTTTTGTTAGGACAAACACCATATAGTTTTTAAGCCTTGGTGTCAGTGAAGACAGACCCTGAGCCATGGGCATTGTGCATTGAGAATGGAAGGAGACAGCGGATGGCAGAAAGGGCGGTCTGGTGGGTGAGGGGACTCATTAGTCAACATATTGCAAGACAGAAGAGGGTAACATTGGAGGGAAAGTGAGGAAAATTTAATTCTCCTACAGTTACTACCAAAATTGCAAGGTCTAGAAATAAATAAAAAAGAGAGGGCTGGAGATATGGCTCAGCAGTTAAGAACACTGGTTGTTCTTGCAGAAGACCCGGGTTCACATCCCAGTACCCACATGGCAGCTAACAGTCCGTAACTCCAGTTCCAGGGGATCCAACAGCCTCTTCTGACCTCCGTGGGCAGTGTACGACACGGGTGCACTTACCTACATGCAGGCAATACATGCATACACATAAAATAAAATTTAAAAAAAAATTTTAAAAAAGAGTGGTAAATGTGGGCCAGAATCTTTACATCCTGTCTGCCTTTCTCCCCTTCCCTTAACCGTGCTGTAGTATAAACTGTCAGCCTCCTATGGAAATCTCTGTCCCAATCTCTGGTTGTTTCCCTAGAATAAAGTCCTAGAAATGAGCTTTGTAAACCAAGAGATAAAGTTGTGAGTGTCTTAGATTGCCATGTGGCCATGTGAGGAGCTTGAACTCCAGCAGGGGCCAAGGGCTGCTTCTCCACATCCTTGGAAGCCTTTGCTGATGGCTGCTGGTGTGCACAGACTCCTGTAGTGGATGTTCTCCCTCTCAAATCAGCTGTAGGCAAAAATGCCAAGATATCACTAAGAGTGGGCAAAGCGAAGGGCTACATTGCCAGCATAGACATTGGCCTGTGGGGTTCATGGGCTGACATTATTCTTACAGCAGAGCTCAGGCAGACAGAGGGAGGTTGGGAGCTGGGTATGACCTGTCCAGGATAACTGTTGTGCACTGTCTTCTCTTCTATGTTGGATGCAGACCTGTGCTTGCTGTCGTAGAGGTAGAAGTGCAAGAAGTTGATGTGGGTGCCCGGGAGAGGGTTTTCCAGGAAGTGTCCTCTATCCAGGGTCCCCTGGATGCCACTGTTGTGGTAAACCTTCAGTCACCAACCCTAGAGGAGAAAAATGAGTTTCCTGAGGACCTGCGCACAGAACTTATGCAGACCTTGGGGAATTATGGGACGATCATTCTTGTCCGGTAACCACAACCCCTCAGGTGTGGGTTCTAGGGTGTCAGCGGGATTCAGGAGAGTGGCAGAAAGTTCCTGGTGTTGACTGGCTTATCTCCTATGTCCCAGTATCAACCAGGGGCAGATGTTGGTGACTTTTGCAGACAGCCACTCGGCTCTCAGTGTCCTAGATGTGGATGGCATGAAGGTAAAGTGGCTCTTATTTGGCCATGTCTATGTGGCCACGTCTGTGTGGCCGTGTTTATGTGGCTGTTGTGTCTATGTGGCCGTGTTTATGTGGCCATTGTGTCTATGTGTATGTGTCTATGTGGCCATGTCTATGTGGCTATGTCTGTGTGGCTGTGTCTATGTGGCCGTCGTGTCTATGTGGCCGTGTCTGTGTGGCTACATTTTCCCTTCCTCTGGGCCTGGCCTGTGCCCTACCTGTATAGACCCATGGTGGGGAGCAGCTGAGAGTCTCCATCTGGGCCTCATGTCTCAGAGCTAGCCCATTCCACCTGCAGGAGTGTGCTTCCCACAGAGTTCTTTGTTCCCACCTCCATGGGGAAGAGTTTCTATCTTTCTCTCAATATTCAACCTTAAGACATGCAGCTAGTTCCATTTTAATGAGATCTTGTTTTAAATTTTCATAGACTGAAAAGCTGCCAATGACAGTTCAACTTTATTCCACCCAGGTGTGAGAACTGGGCTAAGCCTGCCTGGGGTCTGGACTTCTGCTTTTCTCGGCAGAATAAAAACATTGGTTTTGTGCCTGGTGCACAGGTTAGAGAGACTATGGCAGAAAGGAGCCATCATGACTTTTCTTTGTTTTCTCTGGCCCGCTGTCCTCCCAGGTGAAAGGCAGAGCCGTGAAGATTCGACCAAAGACCAAAGACTGGCTGAAAGGCCTGAGAGAGGAGCTCATTCGGAAACGAGACAGTATGGTCCCCATGTCCCCCACTGCCAACTCCTGTTTGCTGGAGGAAAACTTCGACTTCGCAAGTTTAGACTATGAGTCAGAAGGTGTGTGGCCCTGCCCAGGGGACAGGCAGACAGTTCTCCTGGTGACAAGCTGACAGTCATTTTCAAAAACCCCACCTTGCAAGGGTTATAGAGGACGTTGACATGTGCGAGTCACATCCATGTGACAGCTGTGAATCACATCCATGTGGTCCAGTGATCGCATGTGGGATGATGCAGGAAACGAAGGGCCAAGGAGATTCCCTCACTCATGGTAACAGTGGCTTGAAGGCTGTATGAGATGGAGAGCTGCCTGGGGACCTGGCTGCTGGCAGATTATGTTGGCTTCCCTGTGTCCAAATGTCTGACATGGACAATTTACAAGGGAGACATTCTTCATTTTGGTTCACAGTTTCAGAGGGTTTTATCCATAGCCCTTGGCTCTGTTGTCTCTGGTGAAGCGGAACCTCGTGGTGTGGGAATGTGTGACAGTGTCTACTCACCTCCCTGTGCACAGGAAGTGGAGAATGCCAGTGCCCCAGACTCTCTCCTTTTATTCCAGGGGTCTATGGGATGCTGCCCCACATTCAGGGCAGGCCTTCTTCCCCAAGTTAATCCTCTCTGAACAGGCCCTCACAGACAGACCCCTGAGTGTGCCTCGCCATCTCCTAAGTTTCCCTCAGGCCCAGCAAGTTAACAGGATTAACTACAACTATGATACTAGCAAGACAGGCCTGCTATGGAAGGCTGGGCTGTTGCACATTAATGCTTTCACTCTTGTGTGATTCTTTCTTCCTCCAAAGGGGATGTTCTAGAAGAGGACGAAGACTATTTGGTGGATGAGCTTGGACAGCCTGTGGTGTCAGACAGTGAGCTGGGTGGAGATGACCCTCTAGATGCCATGAGCTCTACAGCAGTAGCACCAACTAGCAAGTCCCCTGCGCTAGCCAAAAAGCAGCAGCGTCCAACGTACAAAGGTATCTCCACCACCTTTCCTAGCTGAGCTGGAACAGTGTCTTTTTCTCTTGAAGGTGTGATGTCAAGTGCACAGGTCCCAGGAGAAGAGTGGCAGGAAGGCACAAAGTGATAGAACTGGGCCGTGGGGAGAACTCCAGCTACCATATACCAAATCCTCTCAGTCTTTCATTTAAACCTATGTCCCTCTAACTCCTGACGACAGAAGAATTCTGCTTCTTCTGCATATTCAAGAGACCACAGTTCTGTAGAAACTGCTTTTACATTTGTGATATTGTTCCCCAATACTCTTCTGGTTGAATCCCTAAAAAGACACATTCAGTCTCTATGTCCCGATGCATTGTTTTATCCACATAATGTCACATTGTACAGTAGCATTATTATTTTAGAATTAAGGAGAGTTGCTGGGTGTGGCGGCACAGGCCTTTAATCCTAGCACTGGGAGACAGTGAGTTCAAGGCCAGCCTGGTCTACATAGTGAGTTCTAGGTCAGCTGGGGCTACAGGGAGACCCTGTATCAAAAAAACCAAAAAAAAAAAAAAAGAATTAAGAGAGCTAAAAGGTTGTGTGGCTTGAACTGCAAATCCTGGATTAAATGGTAAAAGTATTAGACTAAGTCAAGTCTGGTCCATCCAAAAATGCCCACATTGCCTTCCACTGTCAGTTACTGTCAGAAGGAAGGCAGCACTAACCCAGAGCTGGGGCTGGAAATGCAGAGCATGGCCAGACAGGAAATTAAGGTGCTTCCTAGGGAAAAAGGTCTCTTGCCAGGAGAGGTACAAACACACACACACACAAAACCCCTCACATGTTCCTTTGATTGGATAATGGTCTGCAAACTAATCAGTAGCTTGCCTCCCTGGGACTTCTGGGAGCTTTCAACCTTCCGGACTGGAGTCTGCCATAGAGATTTGGATTTGGTAGGGGAAGAGGGGACACAGCCAGGTTTGGAGAATGACACCCACCCAGGAGAAAGCCACACACCCAGGTCAGGAATAGTGACCTTCTTGGAAAACTGAGGGGCTTTGTTTGCTATCCCTATGTTGTGGGCATTACAAATGGCATAAGCCCTTTGGGGAAGAGATCATCTTTGGGGAAGCCTCTAAGGGCCAGGGCAGAGTGAGCATTACACTACCAACAATGGTCCCTGGTGGGCACTGAGAGGCCGTCTCCTCTGCACTTCTCAGAACCCTGTTCATTCTGAGACGTGAGGTTGAGCCAGTGGAGGTGAGACACCGCATTGTGCTGTAGGAGAGAAGACCTCTGACTGGCCTTGCTGTGCATGTCATAACACAGAAGCAGTCACCTCCTCAGGCCCCTCTTGATCTCTTAGGAGGGACGTGCCAGGCCAGTCACAGTGGCAGCACTCAGGAAGTGGCTAGCAGAAGCTTCTTATATTTAGGAACTTTCTATTGGCTGCCAGGCAGAGAAGGAAGAATATTCTGAGCTTCCAAAACTGAAGCCCACATTGTTGAGTGAGGAATTTTGTTCTCTTCCCTGAGGTGGGGTGAATCTTTAGGGGCTCTGGTTTCATTGTCTTCTCTGCTCAGTGTGGAAGTGTGGCTGATTGTTTTGAAAGGAAACAGGCCTGCCTATTTGTTAAAATGTAAAGGTCTCACAAGTCTGGCAAACAAACTAGGTTCACTGAGTATTCTAAGCAGGCATTGAATATCCTCTCACCCCGACACAGAGAGGTGCTGATCCTGAATCAGACACACACGCACACACACACACACACACACAGCCCTGGCTGTTCCTCAGCACTCCTACCCAGGGGTATGCTCCATGCATAGAGCCATTTCTGATCAGGTGCATTTGGAAGAGACTTTCTTTCTCACATCCACCATGTCCTCCAGATGATGCTGACCTGGTGGAGTTAAAGCAGGAGCTGGAAGTCATTGGAGATTTCCGCCACCGTTCTCCGAGCAGGTCCCTGTCGGTCCCCAATAGGCCTCGGCCACCTCACCCACCGCAGAGACCCCCCCCTCCAAGTAAGACTTCGCTTGCTCTGAGCTTGCCACAATGCCTGCCGAGAATAACTGCACACCTTCTGCTACTGAAAACATGGCTCTAAGCTGCTGCTGAGTCACCCCTGGCGCTCTCCCTACCTTGGGCTCCTTTTTTGTTTAAATCCAGTATTTGTTCAATGCCAGAGGTCATTGGTTTCTCATGGCATATGAGGTAAGCCTTAAAAAAGCTGGTCATCCTGGGGCCCGGCTTTTGCTTCTAGCTGCCTTCAGTTTGAAACCTTTAGAGTGGGAAACAGCCATAGCCCTGAGAGGAAATGTAGTCAAGCTCTTGTTTCCTTGACAGATGCCCAAACCTCTCTGCTTCTTGGGAGTCTGGCCCACCCAGACTCTAGCATGCATGCCCGTGGTCCAGGCCATGCCCCACCTCCAGTTCCCAGCATCCTCACCTTCTGCCTTAGCCAGGCTCTCCCTGGAAACCAGGCCCCCTCAGGATGGTGATTTTCTTCCAGGCTCTCCAATAATGCTTTTCCTGTCAAACTTGCCTTAATCCCACAATGAACTTGTGACTTGCTTTTGGTCTGCTTCTGTTTTATACTGTTATAGTTCTCCCCATGACAGTCAAACACCGATTTTCCTAAGCTGTTCTTTTCAAAATTGGGTTTTCCCACAGCTACTATCACTGTAGTAGTCCGCGGAAAGCCAGAAGGGCACAACTTCCGAGATCTACTTTTGCTTTTCTGAAAATAAAAATATACTAAAAATATGAAATTTATAAGCAAGGTATGGTAGGAGACAGACAAGAGGATGGAGTTTAGAGCTATCCTAGGCTACATAGTGAGACCATATCTCAAAAAATACATTTTCAACATTTAAAATAGAGGCTGGAGAGATGGCTCAGCAAGATCCACCTTCAATTCCCAGTACTCACATGGCAGTTAATAACTGTTTGTAACTCCAGTGCCAAAGGATCTGACATGCTCCTCTGACTTCTGTGGGCAATGCATATATGCACCCATGTATACATGGGTGTACTTATATACATGCAGACAAAACAGTCATACACAAAATAAAAGTAAATTTTTTAAAAATTAAAAATAAAATATGGAGCTGAAGAGATGGCTCATTGGCTAAAAGTGCTTACTGCTCTTGCAAAAGACCTGAGTTTGTTTCCCAGCACCCACATGGTGGTAACAGCCATCCATAACTCCAGTTCCAGGGGTTCTGACACCCTCTGACACCCTCTTCTGACCTTCATGTGCATTGCACAACACAGGTGTACTTACCACATGTAGGCAATATACACTCATACACATAAAATAAAAATAATAAATAAAATATATTTTAATTCGTCCTAGGGCTGAGGAGATGGCTCACTGGGTAAAAGTATTTGCCACGTAAATCTGGCAACCTGGGTTTAGATCCTGGGAACCCATGTACAAGCCAAATGCAAAATAGTACATGTCTGTAATCCCAGCACTCTGCTGTGAGATGGAGGCAGAGACAGGAGAATCCCCTAGAACCTGGAAAGCCAGCTAGCCTGGCATATGCAGCACACACAACGGGAGGCCCTGCAAGGTGGAAGCCAAGGACCAAACCCAAAGGTTGTCCTCCTATCGGCAAATGCTCGCCGTGGCATGCACGTGTCCTCACACACAAACATGTACATACACATCACGCACACATCTCACACATACACACACACATTTTTTAAAACAGATTTTAAAATTTGGGTTGATCATGTGTTTTAAACCACTTATAAATCAATTGGTTTTATATTTAAATTTGCATTCAAATTGTGCTTCTCTAGAGAATCTGTGAGTGGGCTAAGCTGTTAGAGAATCAAAAGGAAACCATTTTGGTTTTCTTGTAGTTTGGGGATGGGACCCAGGGCCTCATGTATGTTACACAAGCACTCTACTGCTAAGCCACAGCCATAGCCCCAAAGAGAAACTTTGGAGATTTCAGTGGGGCCTGCCGGGGAGTGTTGTGTATGACTTGTGAGTCTGCACACCTGACCACAGCTGTGTCCGGCCTCGCGTCACCTCCTCCCGGCATCTTGGAGCTAGCTGGCATGTTCCCAATCTCTAAGGCTGACACTCTGCCCTTGTTCATGTTCACAGCTGGTTTAATGGTGAAGAAGTCAGTCTCAGATGTATCCATCTCCTCTGGCACTCATGGGCAGTATTCAATCTTGCAGACAGCAAAACTTCTACCAGGAGCACCTCAGCAACCAGTGAGTCCCTCTGTTCGGCTCCCAGGAAGTAGTCAGCATTTCAAACTTGAGGCCCCCCCCCATCGCTTGGGATTGCTTGTTTTCAGGAAATATGTCCCACCTTAGTCTCTCCCTGCCTACTACCTCGCCCTTAGGGCCCCAACATCTAGTGGAAGCTTCTTTGCAGGACTGTAAGTGGTTTGCAGAGCATTTTCAGAAAAAGCACTTGGGATGAAGAGCCCATGGTGCCCCTGCAAGGAGGACTGCACCTTCCAGAGTCATCTTTCACTCCTTACGAGTCTTGCCTTTGCCTGGATCTGTAGAGCATTGAGTGGCATGCAAAGGAAAGGAGTAATTCATATTAGCTTGGTCATTCTGATGGAAGGTGTCCTGGTTTGTTTCTTCATTGCTGTGACAAAACACTCTGACCACTACCAACTTGGGGAGGAAAGGGTTTATTCAGCTTACATCTCCCAGGTCACAGTTCATTAGGGAGCCCAAGGTAGGAACTCGGGGCAGGAACCTGGAAGCAGGAGCTGGAGCACAGGCCATGGAGGAACGCTGCTTACTGGCTTGCTCCCTTGGCCCCTGCTCAGCCTGCTTTCTTGTGCAACACAGGCCCACCTGCCCAGGGGTGGCACCACCCACAGTGGGCTGGGCCCTCCCACATCACTCATCAAGAAGATGCCCCTCAGACATGGCCACAGGCCAGTCCAATAGAGGCAATTCCCCAATTGAGGCTCCCTCAACCCAGGTATGTCAAGTTGACACTAAAGCCATCCAGCACAGAAGGTTAATTGAGAGACAAAGCTACAGAGAGACCCACTGGACCTAAATAACCATGGTGGTAGAGGCATATGGCTAAGGCCAACACAGGACTACAGACTTGTGGTAGTGTAGGTGTTCTTCCAGAGGGCTCCTGAGCTGATTATGGAGATGCCAGTGAAGGCCAGTGGGGAGGAGAAGGAGATGAAGGCAGTGTGATGAGCTCAGAAAGCTACAGGTTGTCATGTGCAGTCAAGGCAGGCTTAGGAGTTGACTGGATCCCAGAATGTACAGTAACAAGGGTGGGGTTTCAGACAGCCCAGGAGCTGTGGGTGAAGAGGTAGAAAATGCAGCTGGGAAACATGTATATGAAAGGTATTTTCATGCTCAGGCAGACCACGGAAGGCATGCCCCTGGTTGTGCTCTCCAGCTCTTATTACCTGGCCATTGAAATAAAGACAGAAGATGGTTGCCCGCATTGTGAAAACCTGTCACCACCCCGTCTGGGGGTCAAAGGTCTTCAGCACTGACCATTATTGCGTTCCTTTTCTTCAGGGGTTGGGAAAGACACTGAGGGATGTAGTTTAGATTTAGTGGGTGCATCCATGGCTCTGCGTGGCTCACATTCACATGCAGAACACTACCTCCTATGCAGACCAGCAGGTGGTGGACACACCATGCACTGTAGAGGCTGATTTCCTACCTGTGCTAATCCATTTCTCCCTGATTGTGTTGTTAAGCCAAAAGCTAGAACCGGAATAAGTAAACCTTACAACGTCAAGCAGATCAAAACCACCAATGCACAGGAGGCAGAAGAAGCAATCCGATGTCTCCTGGAAGCCAGCAGAGGTAGGTGGCCTTTTGGGAACCTCCTTCCTAGCCAAGGGAGAATGCCCACTCCCCTATTCGTCCTCCTACTGAAAGTGGCCTAGGAAAGAGCTGGGTTGGTTTTATTTTGGGGGATGTAATATTAAATGGAAGTGGCCTTAATATTTTATTTGTATTTATTTATGTTTTTATTTAGTTTTAGACAGGGTCTCCCTGTAGCCCCAGTTGGCCTAGAACTCACTATGTAGACCAAGCTGGACTTGAACCCTCAGAGATCCTGAGGAGCCTGCCTCTCCCTCCCAAGTGCTGGGATTAAAGGATGTGCCACCATGCCCAGAGTTATTTGTAAAATTACATTCAGGAAATAAAAATAATTCCATGATGATTAAGCAGCATTTAAGAGAGAAGCAAACAAAGTGTACTTTTAAAAAGGTTAGCGAGATAGCACTGCAGGTAAAGACAGTTGCCACTGAGTCCGATGACCTGAATTTGATCCCTGAGACTCACATGATGGAAGAAAAAAAAATAAGGTTACTGTTGCAGGTACTAACTCATCCTTCCAGGTGTGACGAGACAGTCATGATGGCCTCATTTCAAACACAAATTCCACCTTTTAAATCCAGGGAAAGTATGAATCAACCCTGTGCTGACAGGCAGGGGTGTCTCCCTGTCACACTGCCTGTTAATTTAAAAAATGTATTGATTCTTTGAGAATTTCCTACAATGTATTTTGATCATATTCAAGTCCCCCCACATCTTCACCCCCTTCTTTCTGCTCTCCCTTGACTTCATGTCCTGTGATGCTATCACAGTAGCTGTGAGTTTGTGCAACAGCCCTGCTGTCTGGAAGACAGTTTTCTTGCGGTCGTCCGCCGCCTCTGGCTCTTCCAATCCTGATCATGTTTTTGTTGCTGTCCTTCACTTAACCCTTGTTATCCTGTCTTACCTTGGAATTTCCTAACTAACATTCATTTTGGTTTGAACCTTAATCCAGAATTTCTTTTGAAGTGGAGAGATTATGCCCTTTGTAAAGCCATATGCAATTATAATTGCCCAATGTGGCTTAGCCAGTGTAGCTAACTGACTTGGAATTCTCAAATAACATTAAAGGAGAGGCATGGGTTCGGAAGCTGAGAGGCGCTGTTGCAAGATTGTACAGCACAGATGGTTTCATTTTTTATTTAAAAAAATAACTAAAACTGTAAATGTAACACCCCATGTGCCCATTAACTGATAAATGGATAAAGAAAATATGATAGATCTGGCCAGGTGTGGTGGTACACGCCTTTAGTCCCAGCACTTGGGAGGCAGAGGCAGGTGGATTGCTGTGAGTTCAAGGCAAGCCTGCTCTACATAATGAGTTCAGGTCAGCTGGGACTACAGGGAGACCCTGTCTCAAAAAGACCAAAAAAAAAAAAAAAAGAGAGAGAGAAAAAAAAATATGGTAGATCCATAAAATGGAGTATTAGTCAGTCATGGAAACGTACTGACACATGCTGCAGCTTGGGTAAACCTTGAACATGTTATGCTAACTGAAAGAAGTCAGACACAAAATCATATACTGTGTGATTCCACGTGTACAGATTGCCTGGAATAGGTAAATCCACTGTATTAGTTACTTTTCTGTTGCTGTGATAGAAACACTGACCAAAGCAATTTATAGAAGGAAGAGTTTATTTGCACTTATGGTTCCAAAGAGGTAAGAGTCCATCATGGCAGGGAGGCATGGTGGCAGAGGTGACTGGAGGAGGAAGAGGAGCTAGGTTCTACATCTTCAAGCAGGCACAGGAAGCAAGAGGGCAACTGGAGATCTGGCAAGGCTTCAGGGCTCTCTAAGCCCACCCCCAGTGACGTGCTTCTTCCAGCATAGTCACACCTTCTAAGACCTCCCAAAACAGTGCCACCAACTGGGGAAAAAATGTCCAGATACTTGGAGCCTATGGGGGACATTCTCATTCAAACCTCTACATCCGTAGAGCAAGAAGGTTGTTAGTGCTGTCCATGCTAGAAAGAGGGAGTGAAGCATGACTGAAATGCTCTGAGGTTTCCTTTTAGCATAACAAAAGTGCACTAGAACTGGATAGTAGTGATGATTGTGCTGCTTTGGGAGGCTTAAATGTGCACTTACAATGGATAAATTTTACAGTAGGTGAGTTTTATTTCTTTTTTTAAACCATACTTTATGTAAGCTGTACAATTTATGTATTAATTAACAGTGTAATAGAATTTTTTGATTAGTTTTAAACAGACAAAAAGGAAAAATTTCAGGTTACAAATTAACAAAAAAGTTACTTTTTCTAAGTGGGTTAATGTGAAAAATGTATTCATGTCTAATTTCTATTGCATTAATGGTCAATGCAATTAAAAAGAAAGCCCACCTTTCACAATCCCTGCCTTAAAAGGAGCACGCATACTGGAATGCAGAAACGGTTCTTGCTACTTCAGTACCCAGAAAGTTAAATTCACATATCCACACACACACAAAAAAAAAATCTATGCTTTTTAAAATTACCCTTTATTGTTCCTATGTCTAAATATTATAACACCCCAACACAGGTATTTGTTTATATATGTCCATGTTTACATTATAGACTGAGATCTACATATGAGGGAGAACATGTGTTTTTTTTTTGCTTTCTGAGACTAAGTGACCTCACTTAATATTACACATTCTTGGTCCATCCATTTTCCTGTGAATTGTGTAATTTCATTTTTCTTTAGTGCTGAATAGTATTTCATTTTATATATGTGCCAGATTTTCGTTATCCATTCACCTGCTAATGGACAGCTAGATTGGTTCCATTTCCTTGCTATATGAATAGAACAGCAATAAACATGATATATAAATATCTCTGTAGTAAAGTAGAGCATTCTCTGGGTATATGCCCCAGAGTGAGATAGTTGGGTAATATGATAGCTCTATTTTTTTTGTTTGTTTGTTTGTCTTTTTGAGACAGGGTCTCCCTGTAGCCCCAGCTGTCCTGGAACTCACTATGGAGACCAGGATGGCCTTGAACTCACAGAGATCCACCTGCCTCTGCCTCCCAAGTGCTGGGATTAAAGGTGTGCGCCACCACACCTGGCTGGTAGCTCTATTTTTAATCTTTTTAGGAACCTCCAGACTGATTTCCATAATGACTACCAATAAATTCCCACCAACAATAAATAAGATTTCCTCTCTCCACATCCTCTTCAGCATTTAGTGTCAAATTTCTTGATAATAGCCATTCTGACTGGGGAAAGGTAGTCTCTCAAAGTAGTTTTAATTTGCATTTCCCTGATGACTAGGGATGTTGAACACCTTTTAAAATAGTTGTTGCCCATTTGTGTTTCTTTTTCTGAAAACTGTCTATTCAGTTCATTGGCCCACTTGTTGACTGGTCATTTTATTTCCTTGATATTTAACAGTTCTTTGTATGTTCTGAATATTTTCTCTTTATCTGATGAGCTAGTAGAGATTTTCTCCCATTCTGTGTGTTGTCTGTGTGCTCTGCTGATAGTGTCCTTTGCTGTGCAGAGGCCTTTTAATTTCAC
Source organism: Nannospalax galili (assembly GCF_000622305.1). Taxonomy (NCBI): domain Eukaryota; kingdom Metazoa; phylum Chordata; class Mammalia; order Rodentia; family Spalacidae; genus Nannospalax; species Nannospalax galili. The sequence continues at coordinate 3,127,652 of NW_008329624.1, forward strand.
GTAGTCCCATCTGTTGATACTTGGCGCTAGTTCCTGTGCTATTGATGGTCTGTTCAGAAAGATCTTGCCTACCCCAATGTCCTGAAGAGTATTCCCTATATTTTCATCTAGAAGTTTCAGGTTCTAAATTAAGGTCTTTGATCCATTTTTAATTAATTTTTATGCAAGGTGAAAGTTATGGATCTAGTTTCATTCTTCTTCAGGTAGAAGTCCAATTTGCCAACACCGTTAACTGAATAGGCTGTCTTTTCTCCAACATATGTTTTTGCCTCCTTTATTGGGAATTAGGTAGTTATAGGTCGGTAAATTATATTTCAACAAAACTGTTATTTAAAAAGAAAGCAACTCTGGAGATACACGTGTTTATAGAGCTTTGAGGCTTGAAATCTACCCACCATCTCAATGAAACATGTTCTTGGTCTGCTCCTATTGAAATGTTGATGCATATGGACCTTCTCCCTTGAGAAATACAGGTATATGTGAAATTTTTTATATGGTGCCAGGGTCTCACTGATCTCTCCACAGGGCCCATGTGTCCCAGGCCCTACCCCTGTGGAGGTGAGTGTGTGAAGCTGGGAGCAGACCTAGCTGCCTAGTTCTGTCAAACCATAAGGAAGCAGACCTAGCTGCCTAGTTCTGTCAAACCATAAGGAAGCAGACCTAGCTGCCTAGTTCTGTCAAACCATAAGGATTTCTTTGCAGCTACAAGGAAATACACTGAATTAATAAGTCATCGTTGAGATACAGACTGTCTGAAGTTTCATTTGTGCAGTGAATTCCACTGTCCTTGCACTTGAGCTGTGTGATTTTATGGTTCAGGTATCCCAGAAGCAGCCCCAAATGCCATGGCCCCCAGAGACCAAGGATCCTTCAAGCCAGAGCCTGTGTTGGGGGGGACCAAACCAGAGACCTCCCTAGGGCCCCCAGTCCTGCCCCGTCGGCCTGCACCCAGGGTTCCCGCCATCAAGAAGCCAATGTTGAGGAGGACAGGAAAGGTAAGATTCAAGCCCTGTGAGCTGATCACTCCAAAATTGCCCTTTATCAAAGACAAAAGTCTGGTGAATTTGGTTTTTCCACCCACACCTGCAACCCAGACTCAGCTACCTCTAGCAGGAAAAAGGTTTGTTTGGCAACCACTTTCCCCTCATCTCCCTGCTGCATCTTTGCCTCTGCTGGGCAGAACAGGGAGCTGACTCTCCTTCCCAGATGCTCACCATGACAGCTGTGAATGGCTCAGAATCGCTGCTTCCTGAGTTCTGAGTTCCACAGGCAATGCCTATGAGATGCTTTCTCCCAAGCGGTTCAGTGCTGCCACTTGTTTGTGGTGGTGTGTGTGCATTAGAAAATCACTAACCAGGGGGCTGGGGAGATGGCTTAGTGGGAAAGAGCACTTGCTGTGCGAGCATGAGGTCACAAGTTTCGATCCTGCCACTCACATAAAAAGTGGGATGTAGACACACATGCACCTGTAACCCCGGAGACAAGGGCAGAGACAGGAGGATTGCTGGGGCTTAGCTAGCTCCAGCTTAGCTCCAGGCTCTATGAGAGTCCTTAGCTCCAAGGAATACAGCACAGAATGAGAGAGCAGGACATCCACCATCTTCCTGGCCTCCTGGACACAGGCGTGTCCACCTCCTGACCCCTTGCCTTGATGGCACAGACATCACAAACATACAGCACCCCCTCCACACACAGACATCACAAACATACAGCACCCCCCTCCACACACAGGGAACACTAACTGGCTCCTAGATTAGCAGCTTTGCCCTGCACTCACATGGCCACGGTCTCCTGGAGGCCCCACAGCTCTCTTACCACTTTTCTTGCAGATCGTTTTCTGCTCTCGCTCGCAAGCTCCTCCGCCTTGCTTACTGCTGCAAAGACATGAGTTTGTAAGGACGGTAGCTGCCCAGAGACTGGCACCCGTAGACACTTCTGGATCTTCTGTTTGATCCCAGTTCTAGGAGCGGGCTACTCGGTAATCCCTGCCTGGGTGCCACAGAGTGATTGCTGCTTGTCCAGCTGCCCAGTGCGGTCGCTCTGTCACGTGGCCCTGCACCGAGCTTGCTTTGTGTTTTGTGAGTGTGCTTTGCTTCTGTCCTGCTTTGGCTAGCAGCTGCCTGTCCGTTTTCCCTTCTTTCTTACAAAATGGCCTTCTTTCCTCTTCCTCTTCTGTGTACTCGCTCTGTCGTTGCTTTCCAAAGCCAGGAGCAGAACTGGATTCATCCTCCCGTGGCTGCAGTGGTTTGGTGTGAGGCTGGTGGGAGAAAGATTACGTTTTCAATCCATTTTCTAAAGCTCCAAAGGAAACACGAGAACCCAGTGCTGAGCTACTGCTAGCCCCAGCTGCTTCACTTTGCCATGTGCAGTTTTAAGGCAGAGATACAGAAGTGACGTCCTGGCGTAAAGCTCTCCCTTTGTCTAAATTTAAAGGCAAAAGATTCAAGGAGAGAGCACAGCCGTTGGTCCTGTTGGTCCTTGAGTGGGTTCTGCGCTCGACCACGCTCCCCCAGCACGGTTCACGGTGTGCACCGAATCACCTGTTCCCGCCGTAGCCTCAAAAAGAGCATTTTCAGAGAGGTTCTGTGCATAAGGGAAGAGCGCTACCCACTTTGTCAGACAACTTGGTTGCAAATTACCCTCTGTGGCCCTGGTTTTAAAACTTCCACTCATTGTTCATTGCCCTTGCTGGGCTGTGGGCTTCTCCGCGCCTCTTCACAGCGCTGGCCTTTCAGTCTGATCTCAAACTGGCTGGCTCAGCCTGGCTCATCTCTGATCCCTTCCGAGTGTTCTCTGCGTGCCCATTTCCCATCTGCTGACTTCTCACTATGCTCTGTCTTGCCCTTTCTCAGTCCACGCCACCGGAAGAACAGCTTGAGCCGCAGCCTGTCCATTTTACCATCGGCCCCCTGGACATGGGCCTTGAGACCCCTCCTCCAGTGGCAGCCCCTCGAGTTCCACCCGTTCCCAAACCAAGAACATTTCAGCCTGGGAAAGGTGTTGAGAGGAGGCCCAGCAGCAGCAAGCTAGCAGTAGAAGCCCCTCCCATGACAGGAGCCACCGAGCTACCACCTCCAGAGGCTCCATCTCTGGCACCCAGGGTGCCCCCGAGGAGGAAGAAGTCTGCCCCAGCAGCCTTCCACATGCAGGTCCTGCAGAGCAACAGCCAACTTCTCCAGAGCCTCACATGCTCCAGCAGCTGCCCACCTGGACTCCAGCCTGATCCAGATCCACTCTGTCCACAAGTGGGTTTTCTTGGCACTTCAACCGCCATAAGCCCTGAAACTGATGGCCCCAGAATGATGAGGCCCGAGGCAGCCTCTCCTCTTGGCGATTACCAGGATCCCTTCTGGAGCCTTCTCCACCACCCTAAGCTGTTGAATGATACCTGGTTACTCAAGAGCTCTGACCCTTCAGGTGAGGGGCCCAGGAGCCCTGAGAGGACACGCAGGGACACAGCACAGGTCCACACTCCTGTGGCTCAGAGGGTACTCCCACCAGACCATGGCGAAAAAGACTTCAGTCACTGGGTGACAGTCAGTAACAAGGATAAGAGGACAACGTTAGGCGTTTGACCTGCTGACGAAAGTATGGCCTGTCTACTTTGAAGACATTCTCCTGCAGAATGTTCACCTCATGGGCATCGCTTGACTGGGTCAAAGGGGATGCTATTTAAAGTCAGACTGAAACTCTGTGCATTTGTCACTCTTACGTAGTTTACAAAAACTGTTTCCCATTCGGTAAGAGTATTACTCAGTCACCAAAACGTTTCACCCAAGCCCTGTGCATTTTAAGCTTGCTCTCAGGGGAATGGAAAACCAGCTGTTAGATCCAACACATAGATTTTAAAGGAATGAAATCTAGCTGTCCAGGAGGTTCTCTCCCATTGAATTTTAAATAGCTGGTCCATTTATGTGTGGATGTGATTTGGTTGTTGTTGTTTGTATTTTAATCTGGGATAACTGGTGGATGTATAAAGGATGACATTAAAAGCAGTTGGGACCATTAGGAGGGATTCTGGCCAGGATAACTGAAAAAAAAAGCCAGAGTTGGAAACAGCAGCTAGGCCAACAAAGTGCCTGGACTGTACATTCCTATGAGCCCTGGTGTCTGTGGAGTTGCCCTTCACAGCTGCAGGTTCTGTCTCCAGGCTTGGCCAGCTGCTGATCAGAAAGACTGCATTTGTGCTGAACAAGTATGTTTTGATCATTACTCCCCAAACATTGCAGCGAAACAGTTCCGTGTACAGCATTTATACTGCATTACGTATTCTAAGTCATCTAGGGATCATTTAACACGTACAGGAGGATATGTAGGAAATACGCAAATGCTGTGCCATTGGGGACTTGCGCACCTAAGAATTTTTGGTACCTCAAGATCCTGGAACTGATCTCACAGATACTGGGGGTGAGGTGATATGTGTACTATCCTTGATAATGTGTAAGTCCTGTGGAAGCTAGAGTCAGTACTGTTTCAGATCTGATGCATGCACCATTAGCTTACACTCAGTTTGGACCAGCTGAGACCCCTACAACCACACCATAGACGTTGCATGCCCTGTACACGGCCATGGCCATGTGCTATGCTGTGCTGCTTAACCCGATTTGCATCTCCCATCTGAATGAAATTTTGTGGACACTGGTCCCCGTAAAGTCCATATTACATATAGGCACAAAATGTGAAAACTCATACTGGCCCATAATATTTTCATTGGTGTAATATAAAGAATGCTTGTTTTTGCCCCATCTACCAGGTATGGTTTCAGGAAGGAAAGTGCTGCCTGCCCCTGTACTGTAAGAATCCCTGTCGGGGTTATCTGTATGTCTATTAGGTTTGATGGTTGTGTGCCCATTTTTCCTACGTTTCCAACACCACTTCTCACCTATTCAAGAAATTAAAAAGACATCATGATGCTGTTTTATATTTTTTTTAAATGCTGTAAGGTCTAGAATCCATTTGAAGCAGATACATTTTTGTTAATAAAAGGTCATTGGCTGCAGAAGACTTGAAACAGGAGGATCAGACAGTCAAAGCCAGCTGGGTAACAGAACAAACCCTGCCTCAAAAACAAAGACCTGGGGGCAAGCCTCATGGCTGGGGTGGTCACGGCCATCTTGCCTGGGACAGGCCACATTCTTTATTACCCACCAGACCACTGCGGTTTCAGATGTTATTTTCACTATCAGTCTCAAGATATTTCACAAGCACTTAAAGCTGGCACTCAAAAAGTTCATTTATCTACAACTTTCATCCACAAATAGATCTGGGAAAAAGGAAACAGTGCACAGAAATAAGTAGCTAATACGTGTAGTCAGCAGTTACAATGACACATGTCAGTGATCAGGTGCTTTCTCTGGCACGTGTATCTGTTAAAAGATTAGGCTATGCCAGGCGTGGTGGCGCACGCCTTTAATCCCAGCACTTGGGAGGCAGAGGCAGAGGCAGGCGGATCTCTGTGAGTTCAAGGCCAGCCTGGTCTACATAGTGAGTTCCAGGACAGCTGGGGCTACAGGGAGACCCTGTCTCAATAAAGACAAAAAAAAAAATATATTATGCTGTACATATCGGGTGTCTGTTACAGAGAGAAATCTTGGGAAAAGCAAACTGGGACTGGCCAGGATGCACATTTCTACCTGCAGGTGCAGTCAGTATTGGAGGATTTCTCTAATACTCTCTTCCTATGCTGTTTTCCCACCTCCCACCAAAGACATGAGGAATTTGAAAACCAGTAGAAGCCCGCTCCACCGAAGTTGCTTCCAGTTTGGAAAGAACCTCAATCTGTAGGTTTCTTCTTTGTTCCAGATAACAGAACAGCAGTAAGAAAACACACAGTCCATGACGATGAGTGCTCGTCAGAGGAGATGCATCAGGAATCTCAAAGAACAGTACTAACGCCCAGAATTGTGGGTCAAAAGGAAAAGTGCACAGTTTAAGAACTGAACAAGTTGCCCGGCGTGGTGGCACTCCAGAGGCAGAGGCAGGCAGATCTCTGTGAGATCAAAGCTAGCCTGATCTAAGCTTTGGGTCAGCTGGGGCTACAGGAGATCCTGTCTCCAAAAAACCTGAACAAATATTAGATCGTGGGTGTTCAAACTGAACAACAGACTCGATTTTGAATTTACAATAATGTACAAATCACCAGAGTTTCTTTATATTTTATTTTTTTATTTTATGTGTACGAGTGTAATTCCTGCATGTAGGTAGGTGCACCCATTGTTCAATGCCCTTGGAGGTCAGAAGAGGGCATCAGATCCCCTGGAACTGGAGTTATAGATGGTTGTTACCTGCCACGTGGGTGCTGGGAATCAAACCCAGGTCCTCTGTAAGAGCTGGCAGTGCTCTTAACTGCTGAGCCATCTCTCCAGACCTCAGTGTTTCTTCCTAAAAGGACAATTGGAATGGCCTTATTTTTTTTTTAACTATTTATTTAATAACCATATAATTAGAAGAGGCATTTCATTACAACAGCATTGACATATTCAATAACAGTTTCCAGAGCTAAGATGCAGCTCTTTCAAAATTGGCTGTAAATTTTTAAAAATTATTATTAATTTTTTAACAATTTACAATATTGCACTCCAAATAAACCCTATGAGACATAAGATTAAATGAGGTTTTAAACTTTGAAAAAAGATCTCCATTTCATTATTAAAATACACAGTTTCATACAGAAAAATTCATTTTTAATACAACTAACACTAAGATGCATATGTGTTTCTAATCTCTATATATCTGATTATTACTAGGCACAGTCGGTTACTTTCTGAGCTCTTTGGCATCTGAGCATGGATATAAAGTCATCAGGTAGATTTCAATGGTAATGTTTTTCACAT
>NW_008329624.1:3134571-3134880 GCF_000622305.1 Nannospalax galili
ACTAGAGCCCTTATACTCTGATATCCCTGCTACTGTCTGCTGTGTTGTTCACACCCCAGCCATTCCCCACTATTTGTCCTTCTGGTGAGTCTAGTCAGCCTGTCTAGAGGTCTTTGTTTTAGGAGGGTCCACTGTTCCTCATCTAGTGATAATCAGTTGTCAATTACCCTTTGGATAAGATTAGGGTCTGCTGTTCAATTTCCCAGTTCTATGCTGGGTTACTATCTGGGAATCTCTTTGGCCACCCTGTCCAACAATTCAAAAGAAGGTATCGCCTGTCTGGCATTGTTTCTTGTTATGTAGCCTTTA
>NW_008329624.1:3135868-3137537 GCF_000622305.1 Nannospalax galili
TTTCTCCCTTACTAATACCCTTCTCCTATGGTCCTACCTCTCTTGAGCTCCTTCTTTCCCTTTATCCCCTAGGTTCCTTGTAATATCTCCCTTATTAAGGCCTATTCCCTACTGTTCTTCTCTTTCAGGTTATTTCTTTTCCTTTACCGCCCTGTTTCCTTTCCATTATCCTGGTTCCTGTAGTTATGTCTGGTTGCATACTTATTTATCAGAGTCTGGTTCTAGGATCCACATATGAGGGAGAACATATGTTGATTTTTTTTCTGAGTCTGTGTTACTTCATTTAGTATAACAGTTTCTAGTTCCATCCATTTACCTGCAAATTTCATGATTTCATCTTTCTTTACTGCTAAGTAAAACTCTATCATATAAATTAACCACATTTTCATCATCCACTTGTCAGTTGAGGGATACTTAGGTTGCTTCCATCTCTTAGCTATTGTGAAAAGAGCAGCAACAAATGGATGTACATGTGTCTCTGCGATAGGATGTGTTCTTTGGATATATGCCGAGGAGTGGTATAACTGGGTCAAATGGTAGGTTCATTTGTAGTTTTTTAAGAGTTCTCCACACTGCTTTCCATAGGAGTTCTACCAGTTTGCAGTCCCACCAGCAGTGGATGAGTGTTCCCCTTTCCCCACATTCTCTGCACCATTTGGTATTATTTGTTTTCTTGATCTTAGCTAGTCGGACTGGGGTAAGGTAGAATCAAAGTGGTTTTAATTTGCATTTCCCTAATTATTAGTGATGTTGAACATCTTTTAAGATGTTTCATAGCCATCTTTACTTCTTCTTTTGAGAACTCTCTGTTCAGCTCCTTAGCCCATCTTTTAATTGGGTTGCTTCTTGTCTTGGTTCTCTGTTTTTTGAGTTCGTTATAAATTCTGGTTATTAAACCTCTGTCGGATGTGTCACTGGTCAAGATTTTCTCCCATTCTGTGGGTTTTCGGTTTGCTTCCTTGGTTGTCTCCTTTGATGTACAGAAACTTTTTAGTTTAATGAGGTCCCATTTGTTAATTCTTGACCTTGTTTCCTGAGCAATTGATGCCCGGTTTAGAAAATCCTTTCCTACACCTGTATCTTTTAGGTTTTTGCCGATGTTTTCTTCTAACAGTTTCAGAGTTTCAGACTTTACATTGAGGTCTTTGATCCACTTGGAATTGACTTTTATGCAGGGTGAAAGATACGGGTTTAGTTTCATTCTTCTACAGGTACAGATCCAGTTTTGTCAGCACCATTTGCTGAACATGTTGTGTTTCCTGCAGTGAATATTCCTGGTCCCTTTGTCAAATATCAGGTGGCTGAAATCATGTTACTCGTGTTTGGGTCTTGAATTTTGTTCCATTGGTCTATGGGTCTATTTTTGTGCCTGTACCATGTTGTTTTTATGACTATAGCTCTGTAATACACCTTGAAATCTCATATAGTAATCCCCCCAGCATTGCTCTTAGTGCTCAGGGTTGTTTTGGCTATCCGAGGTCTTTTGTGCTTCCATATGAATCTTAGGATAGCTTTTTCCAATTCTGTGAAAAATGTCATGGGGATTTTGATTGACATTGCATTGAATCTATATATGGGCCAGTAGGATGGTCATTTTCACAATATTAATTCTTCCAATCCATGAGAATAGGAGGTCCTTCCATCTTCTGATGTCTTCCTCAATCTCTTT
>NW_008329624.1:3138361-3138854 GCF_000622305.1 Nannospalax galili
ATCTCTGATTTTGTTGATTTGGAGGTGCTCTTTCTTTCTTTTGGTTAACTGTGCTAGCGGTCTGTCAGTCTTGTTTATCTTTTCAGAGATCCAGCTCTTGGAGTTCTTGATTCTTTGTATTGTTTTCTTTGTTTCAATTTCATTAATTTCTGCCCTGATTTTTGTTATTTCTTCTTGTCTGCTGGGTGTGTTGAATTGCAATGTTAAGTCATTTATTTGTGTTCTTTCCAATTATTTGATGTAGGCACTTAGAGCTATAAACTTCACTCTAAGGACAGCTTGCAGCATGTCCCAGAGGTTTTGTTGTGTTGTACTGTCCTTTTCATTTAGTTCCAGGAATACTTTTATTTCCTTCTTAATTTCTTGTTTGACCCATTCATCATTCAAGAGTGTGCTGTTTAATCTCCGTGTGTTCATGTGGTTACTGGGGTTTTTTCCAGTGTTGATTTTAAGCTTTATTGCATTGTGGTCTGATAGAATGCATGGAATTATT
>NW_008329624.1:3141035-3183229 GCF_000622305.1 Nannospalax galili
AGCAGTATTTGTTCCCCAGGTATCTGGGGCCCCAAGACAAGGAATGGGGCAGGGCCAAAACTCAGAGGAGAGAATGGTGGAGGAGATGGGAGGGTGAATGGGGCTGGGAGAGTCAAGGCACAGAGGGCGCAATGGACTTACCTTGGAGAGAGGCCTGGGGACTCAGAGAAGGGACTAGTTGGTCTGGATGAAAAGGATGAGGAAGCAGTATTTGTTCCCCAGGTATCTGGGGCCCCAAGACAAGGAATGGGGCAGGGCCAAAACTCGGAGGAGAGAATGGTGGAGGAGATGGGAGGGTGAATGGGGCTGGGAGAGTCAAGGCACAGAGGGCGCAATGGACTTACCTTGGAGAGAGGCCTGCAGGTACTTTACCAAGCACTTTTAAGATCTGTTATCCAGCTCATCCTTCTTATCCAAGGCCTGCAAGGGAGTGGGTGTCCCACATTTTATAGATGAGGCCTCTGAAGTCCAGAGGGCTGATGCCTCAGACACTGATGACCCCTGAGTCAACAAAGATACAAATACTCATTGCGGCTTTTCTCCAAGGTACCTTCCAACCCAAACTCAAAGGAAAGCTGGTTTTTGTGGTGCTGGAGATCAAACTCTGCTCTTCTGCATGCTAGACAAGCCATGGCCTTATTTTTAAAACAATGCTTACTACCTGGAAGGTTTCCTAAACTCGCAGCAGCTGGTGAATGACCTCAGCAGTGAGCAACTGAGGACTTTTGGGGTCTGCCTTTGAGCTGCTGTAGTGCTTGTCAGTGTGCCTCACCATTATCAGTGTCCTTCTGTGACATGTGGTTCATTTCCTGTTTTAGGTCTAACATCTGACAAAGGCGAGTGGTCTTCTTGATCTCAGGTAGAGTCTCTTTTACAACATGGTCTCTCAGACTTCCTAGGCATTTTTAAAATTTGTTCTGGTGATTGAAATGTGAAATCTCAAGAAATTCCTGTAAAGGTTTTAAGTTGTTGAGGTTCAAGACATTTTTTTTTTTAAGTCTCCCTGATGTGTGTAAAAGTGTAAGCAAAGTGATGTATTAAAGCACTAGTATTCACAGCCATTTCATTGGGAAGGAAAATTGGAGACTGCTTCCTGGGATTGAGATTAGTGACTAATAAAAGCCCTGCAGTGTATTTTGAATTGGTAATTTGTTTTTTGTGGTTTGTTTTGTTGGTTTTTTTGAGACAGGGTCTCCCTGTTGCCCCAGCTGACCTGGTCCTCAATATGTAGATCAGACTGGCCAGGATCTCACAGAGATCTGACTGCATCTGCCTCCCAAGTGCTGGGATTAAAGGAAAGCACCACTATGCCCAGTCTTCAGTTGGTAATTTGTACTAATGGTGCATAGAATGCATAGTAAATGGTTTTGTATTTTTTCAATTAGGCTTTTCAGATATGACAAGAACCTGAGACCCCTTTCTTTGGCTAACTTTCTGCTCTAGATCAAGTATAAGTTGTTCCTCTTTTTGATTTTGGTTCTTTTTTTTTTTTTTTGTCAACTGTGAAATTAGGTTGAAAAAGCAGGAGAATAAGACTAAGAATTTGTGGCTTGAGGGAGGTCTCACTAGGTGGCTCAGTGGCTTGATGTGCTTGCTTCCAAACCTAACCACCTGAGTTCAATCCCTATGACCTACATGGCAGAAGACAAGATCTGACTCCTCCAGGCTGTTCCAGCTTACACATATACATGCACAAGCACATACACACACAACTAATACAAAGGTTTATAACAGGGTGTATAGCTTGAAAGCTGCCAGCAGGAGCTACTGCCATAACTTACACAGGAATTATGCTCCTGCTCCCATGTGTGAGACTTGAGAGAAGCTTGAGTCCATCTTCTAGAGACTGGGGAAAGCCTGACCTTACAGGGTGGTGTGAAGTTTGTGTTCATTTCTCCATGGAGACAAGCAGGTACATACCAAATTCTGTTCTGGTTTATTCTAAGCTAATTCACATAGTATTGTTCGTAATGGTGTTTCTCTGGAATAAGAATACACTGATAATCTCAAAACAGTAAATACAGTTAGTCCTTCCTGACCAGTAAGAATCCACCGGGCTTGATGTGCAGGGACCTGGATGAGGAAGGAAACAGCCGGTTGCAGAACATTTGTCCCAACATAATGGGAGATGGGCTTAAATGCACTCTTAAGAGAAGTAAACTGTTGCCTGTGGCTCAGTGACATGGTAAGTACAATGAGTGATGTCAGTAGAGGGTTAGGGGAGAACTGAGGGTTAAGAATTTCTAACAACGTGGGCTGGAGAGATGGCTCAGCAGTTAAGATCACTGGCTGCTCTTGCAGAGGACCTGGGTTTGATTCCCAGAACCCACATGGCAGTTAACAACTGTCTATAACTCCAATTCCAAGGCATCTGACCTCTTCTGGCCTCCACGGGCATCACACACATGAGTACACTTATATACATGTAGGCAAAACACACACAAAAAAAATTTAAAAGAATTTCTAGCAATGTGTTTTATAATTTAAAAAAAAAAACACAGGGTAGATAAGGACTGGAGAGCTGTCTCAATGATTCCTGAGTTTGTTTCTTAGCACCTATGTTGGGTGGCTCACAACCACTTGTAACTCCAGCTTCGAGAGATCCAATGCCCTCTTCTGGCTCTGTGGGCACTTGCACACATGCAGCATTCACTCACACATACATACACACACACACACACACACACAAATAATCTTTTTAAAAACATAATAGAGCCAGGCATGGTGGTGCACACCTTTAATCTCAGCATTTGGGAGGCAAAGGCAGACAGATCTCTCTGAGATTGAGGCCAGCCTTGTTTACATAGTGAGTTTAGGCCAGCTGGGGCTACAGGAAGACTGTCTCAAAATAAAGTAAAGCAAAAACAGTAGTTACAGGTTAATAATCCAAGTGAGCAGAAAATAACAGAGTTCCTACACAATGCCTGCTCCCACAGGCAGGCTTCCCACTGATGTCCTGCACCAGAATGGTACATAGGCCATAACTGATGAACTTACACTGACAGGCCACTATCACCAAAGGCCTTGAGTTCACATTAGGTATCCCTCTCTGTTGTGCACTCTAAGGGTTTGGGCAAATGCATAAAGACATGTATCTACCATAGTAATCATCAGAGCAGTTTCACTGTCCTAAAAATTTCTCACCTTGGGGCTGACTTCATGGTCAAGAGCACTTGTTCTTGCAAAGAACCTAGGTTTAGTTCCCAGCACCCAAAGGGCAGCTGACAACTGGGCAATGCACACATGGGTGCACTTACATACATGTAGTCCATAACTCCAGTTCCAAGGAATCTGATGCCCTCTTCTGGTTTACATGGGCACCAAGCATGCACATGGTGCACATACATAGATGAAGACAAACATTTATATACATAAAACTATTTTTTAAAATCTCTCCCCTTGCTCCTAGTCATCCCTTCCCCTGCTCCAATTCCTAGCCAACACTGCCTTTTGTATTGTTGCCATGATTTTGCCGTTTGCAGACTCTCAGAGGAATCACATGGTGCATAGCCTTTTCATTCTGGCTTCTTTCACTTACCAAAAGGAACACAGTGGTCTTTTCACAGGCTACCAGCTCATTTCTTTTTAGTACTGAACCACTGACTAGGTATACCATTCATCAACTGAAGAATATCCTAGTTCCTTCCAAGTTTTGTCAATTATGAACAAAGCCACCTAAATGTAAAGGCACAGGGTTTTGTGTGGGCATAAAATTTCAATTCATTTGGTTAAGTACCAAAGCGGAGTGTGCTTTGTAAGAAATTGCTGAACAATTTTCCGATTTGTGCCATTTTGCACTCTCACTGGCAATAAATTAGAGTTCCTGTTGCTTCACATCCTTGTCAACACTTGGCATTGTTTCAGATGTTGTCTATTCTATTAGGTATGTAATGTATGTTGCTTAATGATGCCACATGGGGCTGAACATCTTTTCATATGCTTGTCTACCATGTGTATCTTTAGTGATGGGCCTGTTCACATTATTGGCCAGAGTTTTAAGTTGGAGTGATCACTTTCTTACTGTTGTTTTAAGAGTTGTGTATTTTAGGCAACAGCCCTTTATCAGATGTCTTTTTGCTTTTTAAAATTTTATTTGTATTTTATGTGTATGAGTGTTTACCTACATGTATGTATGTGCACCACATGCATGCCTAGTACCTATATAGGAGGCCAGAAGAGGGTGCCAGATCCCCTGAAAGTGGAGTTACAATTGTTAGCCACCATGTGGTGCTGGGAGCCAAACCCACGTCCTCTGCAAGAAGAGCAAATTCTCTTAACCACTGAGCCCTTCCAGCCCCAGATGTGTCTTTCATAAGCAATTTCTTCCAGTCTGTGGCTTGCTTTCTTATTCCCTTTGCTTTGTTTTGCAGAGCAAGATTGAAAATTAGAAAATAATCTAGTAGATTTATGCACCTGGAAAGGATGTTGGCCAATGGATGCACACAATTATTTTTTTAAAAAGATATGCCTCCAAGTTGGGTATGGTGGCGCATGCCCTTAATCCCAGCACTTGGGAGGCAGAGGCAGGTGGATCTCTGTCAGTTCGAGGCCAGTCTGGTCTACATAATGAGTTCCAGGCCAGCTGCGACTACAGGGAGACCCTGTCTCAAAAAAGAATCCCCCCCTCCAAAAAAAAAAAAGAGATATGATATGCCTCCAAACACATGGCAACCTATTTCCTCTTGCTGAGGTTACCTGTTAAAGCTTCAGGTACCTGCCACAACAGTACTACCAGGTTAGACCCAGGCCTTCAACATATGAGTCTGTGGGGACACTGCATATGCAAACCACAACAATAGCCATAATAGTATTAAACTTTTAAAGAAAGAGCTTTCATTCCATTACTTTTTAAGTTAATGAATAGTTGTTTATACTGTGGGTTACCTGTCACTGTTCATAGAAAACAGAACAATATCCAACAGACCTACCCTTTTCCCCCATATCATCTCATTAGCTGGCATACTGTTTGCTACAATCATATCTGCTTTGTCTAAATAAGACAAGCTGACAATCCCCTCACTATTTTGTATCATTAAACAATTAGATACCAGTAGCGTTTGCTGATGACCTCAATACTTTCAGATGCTCGAGTCCCTCTTCAGCACTAACACTCTCTATCCTCTGACTAGCACAGCTCTGACCAGCACACATCATTTTGCCGGAAATCCCACTCCTCCTCGTACAACCCGAGAAAAGATCTAGCCACATGAAAAATTGTACAAATGCTCATAGCAACATTATTTACAGTAGCCACAAAAATTCACAAAACCTATGTAACCATCAACTGATGAACAGATAAACAAATGTGATAAATGATACAATGGGAAGCTAAGCATTTGGTACGTCTGTAATGACAGCACTCAGAAGGCAGAGGTAGGAAGATCCCTGCAAGTTCAAGGCCAACCTGGGCTATATAGTGTGTTCCAGGCTAGCCAGAGCTACACAGGAAGACACCATCTCACAAAACCAAACTAGGAGTTGGAAAGATAGTTCAGTGGTTAAGAGGACCTGTTGCTCTTACAGAGAACCTGAATTGTTTCCCCACACCCTCATTGGGTGGCTCACAGCCACCTCTAATTCCAGCTCCAGGGGATTCAATACTGTTGTACAAGAGTGTTCTGAGTCAGACAGCTACCATCTTCCTGAGCTCAGCTGTGCCTGCCCACCAGCTTGTTGACTGCTGATGTTCCACACAGGAGGAAAGCAGGGAGAGTCACAGGACCCTGAGTATCCAGCCACACTTCCCACCAATTGCCCTGGCCTGAGGGAAAGGCTAGAGTATATGAGCTGGGGAGACTAAGGGAAGGGCTATTTATGCGGCTATGGGGAAGCCATCATCCATGCCCCGTGAAGACATGGTTTGGTGGAATCATATGTTGGTGGAGGCATAGACCTCATTTACATGCCCCTGCCAAGGAATTTTAGCAATAAACATCCTCTGCAGGCACTGTACTAATGTACACAAAGCCATACTCACACACTTAAGACACACACACACACACACACAATTAATAAATTCTTGGGGCTGGAGAGATGGCTCAGCAGTTAAGAGCACTGACTGCTTCTGCAGAGGACCCGGGTTTGATTCATAGCACCAACATGGTGGCTGACAATTGTCTGTTAACTCCGGTTCCAGGGGATCCAACACCCTCTTCTGGCCTCCATGTACACTGCACGACACAGGTACACCTACCTACATGCAAGTAATATACTCATACACATAAAATTAAAATAAAAATCTTTTTAAAAACCAAACAAAAATAATAATGAAGGGCGAAAACCACACAGTGGGGGTATTTTTGGTCATAAAAAGAAACAAATGGTATTATGCTCATCATATATGAACTCTGAAACAGTATGCTAACAGGAAGGCAAAGAAGTCACCTGCTCGATGGTCCCATTCATATGAATGCCCAATAGGCAAATCCACAAGGGCAGAAAGTGTATTCGTGTTTACCAGGAGTTGGGACAGAGGAGGTGGGAACTGACCTCTGCTGAATGAATTTTGGGGGATGACAAGATATTCTGAAATTAGCAGTGATAGTTGGATTACTCTGTGAATATATTAAAAACCAATAAATTGCACACTTTAAAGATACACATTTGGGGCTATAGCTTAGTGGCAAAGTGTCTGCCTAGCACGTACAAGGTCTTGGATTGGATCCCCAGCAACATGCAAGAAAAGTGAATTTTAAGGTATGTGAGTTACATCTCAATAACATTATTACTCAAATAACAAAAAATGCCGATCAACATGATCTCCTATTTCTCACAGGCTGGAGGGTCAAGTTATACCATTCCAAGGGAACAAGAAAGGAAAGTATCATTTATTGAGCCAAAGAGAATCTGAGAATCTTGATACTAAGTAGTACATCTGATAGCTTAAAAGAGTTTTCATATTCTGATCAGCAGTGGCTTAGTTACTCATCTGGCTATCTGGAAAGAACACCTTTAAAAGGAAAGATTGTTTTCAGTAATATGAAAACGGAAGCATACACGAGCTGCCCATGTGTGACAACAGGTCTGATGAGGGCCAGTGAGAAAGCGTCAAAGATTGAACTAAAACTTAAAAGCAGGAAACACCAGCATTCAGAAAATTTTCAGCACATGGTTACCCAGAACGAATTCTTTTCAAGTTCTAGTTCGCTCTTCTCCCCACTTTAGGAACCCTCCCAAATGGCATTTTCGTGGTGAGCAGAGTTGCGGTGGGGCTCTCGGGAGAGCTGGGAAGTATCTGTTGGACAGGCACTCTGGTCACAGCAGCTCTGCTCCCTAGCCCCAGACCGGGCACGATGGAGTTTCTTTTTAAGCCAGAGGAACCCAGTTCAGCATTTCCTCTGTTACTGCCAGGCCTGTGTGGGTGTTTGCAGGCAGAGCTGCATGTGCTACGTGCTGGCCCTGCTGTGCCACACTGACTGCAGGACTGCTTAGAGCTTAAAGAGAGAGGAGCTGACAAGTTTCTTGGACTGTATTCACATAAAAATGAGGGAAGATGGCTGTCAGTTGTCAAGGTCTCTGGCTAAGGTTTCACGGATGAACTGCAGAGTACGCTGGTATAAAAAAGCATCCTTTTCCTTTGGCTTGCAGATGTTCAAATGGTTAACATCCACAAGGATTAGCTCTCCAATGCCTAAATCTGAAGAAAAGAGAAATGTCAGTAAATCAAAGGAAAAAGCATGGCTTCCTTCCCCGTTTGCTTCTAAGAAGGGACCCAGCAGACAAAGGACTATACCACCTGCCTATAGCTAAACATTTGACTCAATGTGTGAGAATGGATTGTCAGTAAGTAAATTCTCATTGTGTGCTTTTCCTAGTGTCCCTGTGTGCTCCGAATACTTTATAAGTTCACAGTGAGCAGAGCCTGAGCACTGGTGTAGAAACCTCCCTGTTCCTGCAGGCTAGTATTAAATCATTCTGCAGAACTTACAAGAATGGGAATTCTCAAGCCTGGTGTGGTGGCACATGCCTTTAGTTCCAGCACTCCGGAGGCAGAGGCAGACAGATCTCTGTGAGACTGAGGTCAAGCCTGCTCTACATAGCGAGCTCAAGGCCAGCTGGAGCTGCAGGGAGACCCTGTCTCAAAATGAATTTAAAAAAAAAAAAAAGGAAAAAAAAAAGAATGAGAATTCTCACACGGGGCCCATTCTAGACCTAAATTCCTAGATCATTCCTGGTGGGGGGGGGGTCAGGGAGGAGCTGTGTGATAGGGGACAAGTTAGTGCTTGACTGCTTGAGACCAGAAAAGATTTCTGACATTTCAATCTGACAAGTCCACCTGGATGCAGGGGAGGAGAGATGCCAGTGAGGCCACTGCCGAGTGGAGGGATGTGGGTAGTAGGAAGAGCCTCCGTCCATGGAAGATGAGGCGCAGTTATGACAAGGCTATGTCTGCAGCAGCTGGGCAGGAAGCATATTGTTTTGGCTTCAAGTTTCCCAAGACTTTTTCTAAAGATACCTGGCAGCTGGCCTTTGAACTTGAGCAGCTACTTAGCAATGTGAAGCACTTCCCATTTTACATGGTAATATCATGAAACGAGACAAAGCTCATCGTGCAGGAGGCAGGCACTCTGGACACACTGTCTCCAGACACAAAGAGCTCATAGATGGCTGGGAGTTACCAGGACAGCACCTAAGCCAGCCTCAGAGGTAACCAGAAAAGGGTTCCCGGAGATGGCAACCAAACTGAGGCCATGGTCAGTTTGGGGAAATGCATGGGGTGGCTACAATCTAGGGGGCCCTGAGGAGAGGCTGGATGGAGGGTCTACACCATGGCCACAGGGATTAGCCATTTCCCTATGCCAGGTGATGAAGAGGTTGGACTTCACTATTCTTTTTACCCCTTTGAAATATTTCCTTCTTGAACATTTCCTATGTATATTCTATTTCCAAAGCTTCCAAACTTTCATACCCTCCATTTACTAAAACTTTCATGTTTATCAACAGATTTCCTTCTCTATGCAGCTACTGCTGTTAAAGGCACACCCCTGTTAATCTAGCCCACAGAAGTGCGTGTATTCTTAACACAGGAGATGTTACTGTTGATGCCTTAGGAGCTAGTTACTTAACCTCTGCCATCCAATCAGTCAAGTAAAGGTAGGAGGGCTAATGCCAAGGCTGTATGCTTGCAGAAAAATTTTAATCTACCACTAAGAAGTATAATGGAGATTCTGGATTTTCATAAAACTTTCTCCAAATACATGCCTAAGAAAATGGATATAAAAACTGGCATTTACAGGGGCCGGGCGTGGTGGCGCACACCTTTAATCCCAGCACTCAGGAGGCAGAGGCAGGCAGATCTCTGTGAGTTTAAGGCCAGCCTGGTCTACATAGTGAGTTCCAGGACGGCTGGGGCTACAGGGAGACCCTGTCTCAAAAAGACCAAAAAAAAAACCAAACCTGGCATTTACTATTAAATGCAAAGTCCCACCAACCAGGCACGCAAGGCCTACACAACTCGAGGGTGAGTACCTGCTGACTCCACGGGCACCACGTGCAGTTTAATCATGCTGCCAATAAATGTTGGTTGTGTTTCTACAAAACTCAGCACTTGGAAGTTTTTGTCTTTTGCAAACTCCAGAAAGTCATCCTGTAGTACTTTAAGTGCAGGAGAATCTGTAGTTATAGAAAATGAGATTTTGACAAGTTTTATTTACTCAACTCAGAATAAAAGGCAGTGTAATTTGTAATCCCACCCCTGGAAAGAGAGAGACAGGAGGACCCCTGCAGCTTGATGGCCAGCTGCCTAACCAGTCAGTGAATTCCAGGTTCAGAAAGAAACCCTGCCTCAAAAGAATGAGGTGGAGGGGCTGGAGAGGTTAGGAGCACCAGCTGCTCTTGCAGAAGACCTGTATTTGGTTCCCAGCACCCACATGGTGACTAAAACCATATGTAACTCTAGTTCCAGAGGGTCCAACACCCTCTTCTGACCCTGGGCACTGTATAACATGAGTGCACTTACACACATGCAGGCAATATACCCATACACATAAAATAAAAATAAAATATTTTTTAAAAAATGAGGTGGAGGGGAACTGAGGAAGACACCTGACACTGATCTCTGGCGTGCATTCACTGACACGCAGAAGAGAACAGGATCATTTATTCAAAAAAACAAACCCTGCAACCAAGAACACCATACCCAGCAAAAATATCCTTCAAAAACAAAAGAGAAATAGTCTTTCCCAGATAAGTAGAAACAGGAAACTCATACCACCAGACCAGCTCTACAGGAAACACTTAAGGAAGGTAATTCTGATGGGAAAGAACAGAGAACCCCTAAAACTATCAAATCATAAAAATGAGAAGTAGAAAAGAACTAAACTACCCCAAAGAAGCAGAATACATAGACAAGAGGACGTCCACTTCTCAGTAACTCATATAAATGGGCCAACTATGACCTGCCTATAAGAAATTCATTTTACTCATGAAGTTACCCGTAAACTCAGAGTGAAGTGTTGGAAAAGCTATACTATTATTGGACAAATCAAGCTTCAAATTAAAAACAGTAACAAGGGACAAGGTCATGATATATTGATAAAAGGATCAATTCAGCAAGAACATATAACAATTATAAATATGTATGCAGCCAACATGGGACCACCCAAATATAAAAGCAGATTAGATCTAAATGCAGCAGTAGATTCTAATTTTGTAGAGAGTCCAGATCCCATTTCCCATAATGAACAGAGCATCCAGAACAGGTACGCCATACAATAGACAGTGAATGGGCCTAACACATAGAACGTTCTGTCCAAATCAGCAGAACTTTCACATTCTTCTCAGCAGCTTTCTCTAGAATAGGGCTTAAGTTAGGCTACAAGTCAAGTGTCAATGGCAAAACAGTGCTTGCTTTATAATTAACATACCATCACAAAAATTCATATGTGGAGTGTGTGTGCGTGTGTGTGTGCACGCATGTGTGTGTATATGCAGTATGTATACACACTTTTTTTCTCTTGAGAAAGGGTCTCACTATGTAGTTCTGATTGGTCTGGTGTCTGGAACTCACCACGAAGACCAGTCTGGCCTCAAACTCAGATCTGCCTGCCTCTGCCTCCTGAATGCTGGGATTAAAGGAGTGTGTAAAGTTAATTTCTATTTTACTGTTAGTGATTTCCCAAATTCATAGAAAAAAAAGCACACACTTGTAGTCCCAGCACTTGGGAGGCAGAGGCAGGTGGATCTCTGTGAGTTCAAGGCCAGCCTGGTCTACATAGTGAGTTCCAGGACAGCTGGGGCTACAGGGAGACCCTGCTTCAAAAAGACAAAAAATAAAATAAAATAAAATAAAAAAATAAAAAGAACAAAAAGAGATATCAGCCAGATGTGGCAGCACACACCTTTAATCCCAGCAGAGGCAGGCGGAGCTCTGAGAGTTCAAGGCCAGCCTGGTCTACTTAGTGAGCTCAAGGCCAGCTAGGGCTGCTGGGGGACCCTGTCTCAGGAAGACCGCAAAAAAACCAAAACAACAAAAAAGAGAGACATCAAAGAAAAGAATCATGCCCAAGGCAAAAGTTTTTGTGAATAATCTAAATAAATTCATATGCAAATTAAAAACAAGATAATATATTTAAAGAAGTGCTTTTCCCCTTCCTTCCATGTTACTAATGTTATACAACCCCAGTATCCATCACAACAGAAAGTTTTACCTTTGCTGAGTTCTTTGACTTCCAGAGAGGGGAAGAGAAGATAGCGGATATTAACAGAGTATTCAGCCAAATGTGATCCATGATGAGGGACACTGTAGAAAAGTAACCCTCTGGTGTTGTTTACAATGGTGCTCAGCTCTGGCTTCTTAGAGGCCTCCAGCAGCATCTTCTTGACAAGAAGACCTAGCCACAGAGGAGAGGGAACAGCAATGGGCTGCCTGCCTTCCTGCTAATCTTCTTTTTAAAGAATAAGCAAACAAAACAGAGATGCTTTAAAATTCAAAAAAAATTTTAAACATTTTCTCTAGTACAAGAAACAAGGCTTTAAAATAATAAAATATTAACACGTCACATGACTGGCTAGCTAAAATATTCAGTACAAGTCTATAAACAGGTAGAATGTCTATAACCTACTTTGTGGGACAGGCCCCTCTAGCACAGAGTGTACTCCCCTGGTGGAGGAGAGTCAGGCCCTACCTGAGCTATGAGCTGTCCCTAGATGGCTTCAGCAGCAGGTGTCTTGGTTGGCCAGGAGAGCCCACACCCAGGAGACTGCTGAAGGTCACGGTCCCACCAAGGAAAACCAGCTGCTGTGGGAAAGGCGCCCAGAGGGCATCTTCTCCTCTGTCCCCTTCTCCATTTCTAACCAGTAATACAAAGATACTAGGCACAGTGACAGGGGATGTTTGCTGGCCAGAAGGGCTACACCCACTTTCCTCTCAGCAAAATGCTCTGGCTGAGGCTCAGCCTTTCTGAGCCACAGTGCATCTCACACCCAAGCCCGGGGTTAGGCAAAGGCCTTACAAAAGGAGGACAGAGAATGCAGAGACTAGTTTGGGGGAGAGGGGAGGAGGAGGAGCAGGGCATGCAGCTGAAGGAACCAAGCTGGACGCTCGGGAGCCATGACACAGCAGCCGCGACACATCCTCAGCAGCTCAGGGGACCTGGGGGCTGGGACTCAGTGGAGCACACAGGCAACGGCAGTTGGCCATGTGGAAGAGGCATGGGGAGGAAGAAAGCGGAAACCCATGGGGCTTGAGGGATGCTGGCTTATCCAAGCCCAGTGGTAAACATCTGCAGTGTGGTATGACTCACGAACACATGGAACCATCAAGTTATCAGTCATGCCTCCTACTTGTTTGCTATTAGCTATCCCCTTCTAGAAAAGCAAACATGGAAGGAGAGTAGGAACTAAAACTTAGCCACAGCCCAAAACATTAACTTTGCAGGGAGGAGCATAGTAAGTAAAACAGAAAGATGCAGAATTATTGGTTGGCCATAACCTTGACAACCACCTCATGGTGGTCACTCTGAAGATGAAACCATCCTTACCTCCCATGCTATGTGCTATCCAAATCACTGGCCTATCCCCAACACCAGCAGCTCTGAGCTTCCTAAGAAGTTCGTTGCTTCTGAATGCAATGGACTTTCTGAACAAAACGAAAACAGCAGGCATCACGGGAGGCATCGATCCCCTAAATCTTGCTAAATTTTTAAGTCAGGAACTTTTGCTTACTCGGTGACTATCATGTGCAACATCTGGAGTGCAGGATACCCTAAGCTCTCTGTTCAGTTTCTGAAGTTGGTCATTCTCCATCTGAAACTTGTTAACACTGGCATAGTTAGAACTAGCTAAGCCCATAACAAGCCACTCAGATACTAACAAGTATTACTGAAACATCAAATATGTCTGGTGATTTGTACAGGTCAAACTTGAGTCTCACCCCAGCTGCTCCAAGTGAATGGGGGGTGCAGGGACACCTTACTCATCCCACACCCTGACAATAAAAGACCTGGTTGTCTCTTCAAAGCTTTAATCCTGCTTGTGTTTATGCTGCTAATATTAAGCTTTCATCATTTGGATTTATTTAGAAATACTAGGAAACTGAATCAGAGCTCCAAGTCAGTTCTGTCAGACTAAATGGGAACTTGACAGTTTAGCAATCTGATAGCTTCACACTGTAGCTGTAATGCCATTTTTGAGAACAGATCCCCCAGTGCTCCTCTGGGGGACAAAGGGTAGCCTCAGTACTGTCTACTTGCCCTCATTGACACCCTTTTGGGGCACCTATGTAGAGTCTGCTCAGTGAATATGATGTGATGTTACTGAATAGGTCAGCTTTGCCCATCTGTGAACAAAGCTTCCTAGACACTTTCAATGACTCTCCTAAGAGTTCACAGTAAGTCAGAAGTTGGACAGGTCTATGACCCAGGTCCTGGACTCAGGAAACCAGGGCTCCTTCCTATGTACTCAGTTGGCACATGGGACATAAAAGGATCACAGGGACCAAAATTGCTCAACATTTTTTTCTTTGCTTTCCTTAGCTTGTAGGACTGTGAACACACAGCAAATATCACTTTCACTTTTAGTAGAAACGAAGGCTTTGCTACAGATCGGTGTTACTTCACTATTCCAAGAGTTACAAACGAGGGGCTGGAGAGACGGCTCATCAGTTAAGAGCACCAGCTACTCTTACAGAGGACCTGGGTTCGATTCCCAGCACCCACAGTGTGGCTAACAATTGTCCATAACTCCAGTTCCCAGGGATTCGACACACTCTTCTGACTGCAGGCATTGCATGACACGGATGTACTTATATATAAAAGCAGGTAATATACTCACACACATAAAAATTAAATTAAATTTAAAAAAAAAGAGTTATAAATAAGCCAGGTCAGGAACTCAACACTGGCATTACATCTAAACTTTTTTTTAAAGATATTTTATCTATTATTTTTATGTGTGTGAGTGTATTGCCTGCATGTATGTGAGTGCACCCATGTCACGCAATGCCACAAAGATCAGAAGAAGGTGTCAGATTCCCCCGGAACTGGAGTTAAGGATGATTTGTAGCCACCATGTAGGTGCTGGGAATCGAACCCAGGTCCTCTGCAAGAGCAGTCAGTGCTCTTCACCGCTGAGCCGCCTCTCCAGCCCAGCTTCTCCTATCTTATTCTTAGTTAGAGCTAACTCCTTCCAGAAGGGAGAGAAAAGAGGTGGTAGACAACTAGAGCACTTTCTCAGCAGGCACAGGAGCCCGGGTTTGATTCTCAACACTCCTGCCTGTGATAAAAATCACTTCCCACGGCAGAGGTCCCCTCCCTCCCAGTCTGACGTCCCCTCTAAAGTTACCTTTCTGTAGGGCACCTTGCTCGCCAGTCACTGAGGGTGGTGTCATACTCCACGGATATAATGCGGAGTGCAGGACAGTCTTTTGCTAGCCACGTCTATAAAATAAAAGGTACATGAGAACAGGTACTTTCCCCACCGAGCCCCTCCTAGTAATTACCATGTGGAGCCAAAGTCCCATTGAGACAGACAATTAAAGATGACATTGGAATAAAATTAGAAGGTGATGACAAAAATAAGCATTTTCTCTTTTTGCACCTCTGGTCATAAAGTGGTATCAATGTTTATACCAGAAAATATTCTCAATTTTAATCCACCATCACCAAAATCCAGGCTTGTTTGGGGGGCAGTTAGATTTGAGGAGCTTTTAGCAGTTAGTAGAAAGGTCCATTCCAGGACAGACTGTGTTCCCTGATAGCACACACCGAGATTGAGAATTCACAAGTCTAAGGACAATGACAGCCCGTCTCTGGGCACCCTGGCTGGTCATCTCCAGACCCCAGCACCACTGGAAAGAAGAGTATGCCATCCTTTCTGAGGAGTGGCCAGGAAACTATTTACATCTACAGTGAGCATCAGTTCTACACAAACTTTGGATAAACTTCTTTCAATGAATTCATTCCAGAGTTAAGGCTCTTTGGAAGAAATGATATCAAAGAAATGTAAAGTAGGATTATACTTTCAAAGTTTTCCTACATTTATAACTATTAAAATAAGATCGGCTATTATAAACAAAGTTATGGCTATATTTTTTAAATTATACATCAACAGAGTGAACTATTACACTCTTACTCTATTTTTCACTTGTGAAAAATTTTCTAGAGTCATAGAACGTACCCTAAAAAGAATTTTCACAACCTAGGGTCACAAGCCTAGCTGTTAATGTAAACATCCTAAGACGTTCTAGAGAAAAAACAACTGCATGAGAGAAATCCAGTGAGGAGAGTCAGAAGTAAGTCACAAGAAGGCTGCACGATGGGCGGCCACAGCTGCTGCTCCTTACCTTGGGCCAGCATGTCGTGTACTTTTCTTCATCTTCCAAAGCATTTTCAGCCTGACCCCGCTCACTGTCCTGCTGGCGCCAGGTTTTGAACGCTGCTCCCATAAGGCCATGAATAAAAAGGACATCGGCTTTAATGGGCTGACTAAGAGGGAAGAGAGTTTTAAAAAGAAGCAGAATAAATGCATTACTACTGTGGTATAAATCCACACAGTGTTCGCTACGGACAGTGCAGGCTGGCGTGACATAGAGAAGACTTATTTAGGGCAAACTTTATGGATATAAGGTTGCTGAGGAATCCCGGGAATTTTCACAAAGACATAGAGCATGTTCACCTTCCTTCAGTAAAAACAAAGACACATTTCGATGGGCATAACAACCACAAGTCACGAGAATGAACCCAGTGAGTGATGCCACCGAGAGAGTACCCTCCATTAAAGTACTACACAGATCAACTAAGGTATTTAAGAAATTAGATAAAAGTATGCTAAAGTCAATGTAAGTAAGAAATCTCAAATTAAGGAAGATGTTTATTAGAAACAGCAAATGTGAATTTAAAGTAACAATCTTCTTTGGGTATGACATTGAAATGATAGCTTACATTAGTAGTGAGATATTTACAGTATACACACATATAAAATATATAATGTAAAGTAACATTTCCAACAAAAATCATAGCTGCACTGAAGATTGGACGAAGCTGACTTATGGATTAGAACTTAGTGACTGTGGAGAGTTGGAATGTTATAGATTCAGAGTCAGAATTATCTTGGCATTTGGTCCCTATCTACTACAGCTGACCTAACATCCTTTCAACTATCAGGTAAAACCTGATATATAAACTTAGCAGATCACTAGCTTCTATGAACCCCAAAGCTAAGAATGTCTTTAGATAATGCCTGAAACCTATTATGGGGTTTTCCCCACTTTTCAGTAAGGCACCTGCTATGTCCACCAATGCACTGACTTATGACTTTCTCTTGTTCTGTGACTATGAAAGATTCATCTAACTGCTTCCACACTGGAGCGTGTCAATCAGAACAACCTATTGCTAGGCTATAGTCACTTGTATTTGGCTCAGAATGAACTCTTACTCTCTTTGGAGTAAGAGCTATGTTTTGTGAACAGTTAGTATCTGAATGTGGGGCCCCAAGGATGATCCACTGTTAACGAAAGAAGCATTCAGATCACCAAGTACTAGCACAGGCCCTTTATGCCCAGCTGTCCACGTTGCCACCACAGATGGATGATGTGAGTTCTGTCTGGGATCTGGACTTCCCTTTCATTGCTGGATATTCTCTTATTGTTCCAGAGCACTCAGGGCACCTAACACACAGCACTCACTCAGAGAGCCTGGTACAGAGCACTCACAGCATATAGTAAACAGCACTTACCACACATGGCACAGAGCACTCACTCAGAGCACCTGGTGCAGAGCACTCACAGCATATAGTAAACAGCACTTACCACACATGGCACAGAGCACTCACTCAGAGCGCCTGGTACAGAGCACTCACAGCATATAGTAAACAGCACTTACCACACATGGCACAGAGCACTCACTCAGAGAGCCTGGTGCAGAGCACTCACAGCATATAGTAAACAGCACTTACCACACATGGCACAGAGCACTCACTCAGAGAGCCTGGTGCAGAGCACTCACAGCATATAGTAAACAGCACTTACCACACATGGCACAGACCACTCACTCAGAGCACCTGGTACAGAGCACTCACAGCATATAGTAAACAGCACTTACCACACATGGCACAGAGCACTCACTCAGAGCACCTGGTACAGAGCACTCACAGCATATAGTAAACAGCACTTACCACACATGGCACAGAGCACTCACTCAGAGAGCCTGGTGCAGAGCACTCACAGCATATAGTAAACAGCACTTACCACACATGGCACAGAGCACTCACTCAGATCACCTGGTGCAGAGCATTCATAGCACATAGTACAGAGCACTCACTCACATTAGCGAATGGGCCAGCAACCCCAGGGATCATCTGGTTTCCGCTTCCCTAGTGCTGGAATTACAGGCATGCACCATTGCACCCTACTTTTTTATGTGGGCGCAGGGACCCGAACTCAAGCCTTCATGCTTTGCACAGCACTTTACCAACTGAGCCACCTCCTCAGCCCTGACAATTGATTTTTAAAAGAGTGTCATTTGTTTTTTTAATGATCAACCTAGTATTGACCATCATAGGCACAGTAACTACATTTTACAAATAGATTGAAATGTTTGTTCACTAAAGTGAGATCCACAGTCACCCTGCAGTTCAGCAGGTATGCCCCAAGTATATTAGAGCAATGCCTTTCTGACAAGGGAAGACTTTAACCTGTTAACATTCTAGAATGATACTTATTATATGACCTCTTTGGAAGCATTTGGATAAAATCAAATAGTTAGGTTTTTTTTAATGTATTTTGTTTGTTTGTTGAGACAGGGTCTCCCTGTAGCCCCAGCTGTCCTGCAACTCACTATGTAGATCAGGCTGACCTTGAACTCACAGAGATCCGCCTGCCTCTGCCTCCCCAGTGCTGGGATTAAAGGCGTGTGCCACCATGCCCAGCATAAAAATATTCTTATTCGGTATAATTTGGATTATAATTGTATTAAAAATCATTTTTAGATTGATGTGACCTATTTTAAATATTCTAAAAGGAACTCTAATTTGGAGTGCCTCTATTTTAGATCCAAACTCCTAGAGTCCAAAACAATAAAACTTCTCCCTATTCAGAAAAAGGGAAGAATGTTAACTGGATGCAACCAATTGAATTACTAAGTTGCTACTGATGTAAGACAATCCTAGATATGATGGTCAATCTGTTGCAACTGCCTATATTTTGTGTCATAGCATAACTAGTCCCCAAACCATCTGCTTTGTAAATGTGGGTAGATGCCCCACAGTATGGGACCCACCCAGCCCTTTCCACACTATATTAGCAATGACACAAGAGGAAACAGTGATCAGCAGTGTCCTCAGCAGGAAGGTAAGTCAAGGTCATTGTGACACCTAGCATAATGTTCCCCAGCTCCTGGAGCTCCAGGCCCAGACCCCTTTGGTTGTCTGCACACAGTATGTCTCATCTCCTTTCTGTTCAGACTAAGCAAAAGTGCCTTGAAACAAAGAAGGTATGCATTATAAAGCTTGAGCTTGCACAGTCCAGCAGGTGGATGCACGCACACGCACTGTCCTAGTTTGTCTCTCCATTGCTATAACAAAATACTCTGACCAGTACCCACTTGGGGAGGAAAGGGTTTATTCAGCTTACATCTCCCAGGTCGTAGTTCATCAGGGAGCCTGAGGTAGGAACTCAGGGCAGGAACCTGGAGGCAGGAGCTGGAGCACAGGCCATGGAGGAACTCTGCTTACTGGCTTGCTCTCCTGGTCCCTGCCTTCTTATGCAACACAGGCCCACCTGCCCAGGGATGGCATCATCCACAGTGGGCTGGGCCCTCCCACATCACTCAACAATCAAGAAGATGCCCCACAGGCCAGTCCTATGGAGGCTGTTCCCTAATTAAGGCTCCCTCAGCTCAAGTGTGTCAAGTTGACACTAAAGCTATCCAGCACAGCTGACCCCTTGTCAACTTGACATACAAACACATCACTATTAAACCATAACCTTTCCAATTCTTATCCTCAAGTTATGATGTTAACATTGTTAATACAACATAAGACAGTAAAACCTTAAAAGCCCCATATGAGTCCTTAAAAAATCCAAACACTTAAAAGCCCACGGTCTCTTTTAAAAGTCTCTTAACTGTGCAACGGACCAGGGTTCAATTCCCAGCACCCACATAGCAGCTATTGTTTATAACTCCAGTTCCAGAGGATCCAATGCCCTCTTCTGTCCTCCTCAGGTACTGCAGGACACAGGTGCATTAACACACATGCAGGCACTGCAGGACACAGGTGCACTAACACATATGCAGGCATAACACTCATACACATAAAGTAAAAATAAATGAAAAAAATCTCTTAACTGGGGGCTCCTGTAATATCCAAAACAAGTACTGTCTTATTTCAAAGGGAAGAATCGGGCACACCTAAGCAAACCCAAAGTCCAGCAAAGTAGCTCAAGGCTGGACATCTGGGATTCACTCACGATTTGGGCTCCAAAGGGTTCTGTCAGCTCCACTTCTCTGACTCTGCCATCCACAGCACACACAGCTCATCTCGCAGACCCAGGCCAGCTCCATTCCACACCTACTGCTGTCCTTGGTGGTCGTCCCATGGTCCCAGCATCTTCCAAAAGCTGGGGTCTCCACTGAAACTGAGGCTACACCTTCACCAATGGCCTCTTCTTGCCTCTGGGGTGCAAAGCCTCAGATTCTCTCTATGACCCCTTTAATCCTGGGGTCTTCACTGCAGCTGAAGCTGTATTTTCACCTATGGCTTTCCTGGCCTCTCAGAATGCCAAGCCTCAGCTGCTCTCTGTGACCCCTTCACACCTTCAACACCAGAACCATGCAGGAAACTCTTACAACTTACCAAGTCCTGTTTATCCTGTGTGCTGACTCTGAGGAAATACCTCCCAGAAGACTTCACCACAGTGATGCTGGTATCTTGTTACTTACAGCTGATATTTCAGCCCCAGCTAACCAGCATCAATTGTCCCAGTAAAGCAAAGGTTTTGCTTCAGGTTCTGGTCTCTTCTTAATCACAGCTGATTCTTCAGCCCCAGCCAATCAGAACCCACAGATTCTCAATCTAAAATCTCATACAAACAGCCCTGACAGTCTCCGCTTCCCCTTGAAGCTTCACAAGCCAGGCCTTCATCATCCACAACTCTGTCAACGTAACTGTTCCAAGCTCCACAGCAACAAACTCTAAGCATGCAATGGCTTTTCCAGCCCAAAGTTCCAAACACTTCCACAATCCTCCAATGTTAGGTCTGTCACAGCAATATCCCAGTCCTGGTTTGTCTCTCCATTGCTGTAACAAAATCTCTGACCAATACCAACTTGGGAAGGAAAGGGTTTATTCAGCTTACATCGCCCAGGTCACAGTTCATCGCCCAGGTCACAGTTCATCCGGGAGACCAAGGTAGGAACTCAGGGCAGGAACTTGGAGGCAGGAGCTGGAGCACAGGCCAAGGAGGAACGCTGCTTACTGGCTTGCTCTCCTGGTCCCTGCTCAGCTTGCTTTCTTATGCAACACAGGCCCACCTGCCCAGGGATGGCACCACCCACAGTGGGCTGGGCCCTCCCACATCATTCAACAATCAAGAAGACGCCCCAGGGACATGGCCACAGGTTGGGTTCCCTCAACCCGGGTGTGTCAAGTTGACACTAAAGCTATCCAGCACACACACACACACACACACACACACACACACACACACCAACCACACATCAGGTAAGCCCTGTAGAATACTCTGGTATTTAGTTCCATTGCTTTCACAGCAATCTTCAATTCTCCTGAGGTTATTATGGGCAAAGTGTTTCTTGTTTATAAGGTATTTTAATATTTTTTTTATTTTGTTTTATGTGTATGAGTATGTTGCCTGCATGCATGTAAGTACGCCTATGTTGTGCAATGCCCATGGAGGTCAGAAGAGGGCATCGGATCCCCAGGAACTAGAGTTACAGATGGTTGTTAGCTGCCATGTGGGTGCTAGGAATTGAACTCATGTCTTCTGCAAGAGTAGCTAGTGCTCCTAACCACTGAACTCTCTCTCCAACCCCCTTAAAAAGGTATTTTAAATGGAAATGGTGGCTCACCTGTAATCCCCAAACTCAGGAAGGCTGAGGCAGGAGGACTGCCAGTTTGACACCAGCCTAGGTTACAAAAACTTTCCAAGCCAGTCTGGGCTATATTCACAAACAACAAACAAAGGCATTTATGAGGAATTTAACTTAAATACTTTACTTATAAGGTATTGAACTTATCTCAACCATGCAGAAATAAAAGTTTAAGGCCTCTGGCTTTAGGATCCCCAAGTGGTGTGACTACTGTGTATGCTCACCTTGTTCGACACTGCGGGTGGAGCACATATACACCATCCTGGTATTTATCTTGCACAGTTTCCCGGTCTAGATTAGCCAGGGCTCTGGCAGCATGGGAAGCCTTCATAATGTGGTGAGATTTCATGGCTTTTGCCATAATGGAAACCCAGCCTGAAGGAAAGAACAGATATCCTAAATACTGATACAAGCCAGTCATGGACTATACATGGTTCAAACAGTAAAAGGACAGAGGAAGCCAGCCTCAAGTGTCTGTCCTGGGTGGGGAAGCCCAATCACTTCAGCTCCATGCTGCCCTCAATGCCTCCCATAGCATAAAACTGTGACATCCCCAGCCACAGACCCTCTGAGGGATCTCCAGGTAGGAAAGGGTACAAGAGCTACCTTTCCTACTTAGAAAATCTTAACGCACATGAATGACAGTTATTACAGGTGAGGTCAGTAAAGGGAATGCCAAGATGTTTTGCTTTAATAAGGATTCTAATATTCAGTGGTTAATACTATTCCATACTGATCAACAATTATATCAGCATCCTTTAATGCAAATAAGGAAACTATTTATTTGACACATGGTCTCACTGGCTGGCCTGAAACTTGCTATGAAGACCAGGCTGGCCTCGAATTCACAGAGCTCTATCTGCCTTTGCCCACTGAATGCTAGGAATAAAAATATATGCCACTATACCAAGCCCAGGAAACTATTTCTTAATCAAATGTATTTTATAAACAAAAACCTTATCAATTCTAGAGTCCAGGAGGAGGAAATTTTTTAAATTTTTTACTTCTAAAAATTATGTTTAAAGGAGGCAAACAGAATACAGATGATACTGTGTACACTATGATTTCATAAATATGTAGGAAAGTGCATGCATGCACACACACAAGAACACACAAAGATCTGAAAAGATACAGAACTCCAAACTCATCAAAGGTCATTACCTCTCAGGGGCAGGTGAGTGGAGAGGGCTCTGTAAAAAAGGTAGGTTTAACTTTTTTGCTGTACATGTTTTCTTAAGTACTTACAAGAGCCAACTTGAATATTATATATATGAAGTAAAGCAGAACATGGGCCTTGAGGTCAGTAAGACTTGGGATCAAATTTCTGTTGTCTGCTTGTGTGCTGTGAAATGTCAGTCAACTTATTTTGCAGCTCTGATTAGTGACCTCCCGGTGTAGCTGTACCAACCTACACAACAGCTTATATGAGGGAACCACCTTTCATGTGAACCCCACCAGCTGGACTGCCTGAGCCAATACTTAATGGAGCAGATGCACACCCTCCCTCAGAACTCGGCCCAAATTTCAGTTAGTGAGCAAACACAGGGCTCTGGGATAGTTTGATCCACAGCAGCCAACAGCTGCTGATTTTCTTCTGTGAATTATTCATTTCCTCCCCTACCATAGTTGCAGTTTATATTTTACTTGATAAAAATTGTGTGTGTATATATAATATATAAAATGATGCGTAATACATGTCTATATAATATATATTGTATATATAATGGTGCACAATATTTGTGTATGTGTAATACATGTTATATATATTAAATGGTGTGCGATATGTTTGTGTGTATAATATATATTGTATATATAATGGTGTGCAATGTTTATTTATGCATGTTATATATAATATATAAAATGATGTGTAATGTGTTTGTTTATATATAAAATGTACATTGTGTGCAATGTTTATGTATAATATAATAATGTATAATATATAAAATGATATGTAATATGCTTGTGTGTATAATATATAGTATATACAATGGTGTGCAATGTTTGTGTATGTATAATATGTTATATATAATATATAAAATGGTGTGTGATATTTTTGCATGTGTGCATATGTGTGGAAGTGTGTGCCTATTACGACTTGAGTTTGGAGCTCAGAGGAAGGACAACTTGCAGAGTTGGTTCTCTCCTTCCACCACATGGGTTCCAGGAATAGAGCTCAGATTATCAGGCTGGACAGCAAGTACCCTTACCTACCGAGCCATCACGCCAGCCCATCATATTCCTTTAAAATACGTACTCATTATGTATTATTGCACACACCACTTTTTTGTAGTGAGACACTTAAAATCTATTCTTCTGGCAATCTTCAATAATACAATATACATTGTTATTAGTTCAAACTGTCTTCCCAATGCCTCGGATAAGCAACATATCTGCATACAGACTGGAAAAGGGACATAGGACTAGCTTTCAGCTACTGAATGCATGCTGGGCCTAGTGACAGGCCCGGACTTCTCACATACATAGATTAGAAACCTTGCTCCAGCTCAGACACCTGAAACAAGAAAGGTTAAAAGCAGTGGTCTAAATTTCTGACTTCAGAAGCTGTAAAATGAAGGCCAGGCCTGGTAGTGCATGGCTGAAATCCTAATACTCAGCAGGCAGAGGCAGGACTATTAGGAGTTCAGGGTCATTCTCAGCTCGTGAGCTCAAGGCCAGCCTGGGCTACCTGAGATACGACAGGGGAGGGGAAGACAAGGATAAACAGGGGGAGAGAGACAGCGGGGGGGTGGTGGTAGAAGGAATGTTCTCGAGAGCTCACAATACAAAGGAAGGAGGGAAATAATGAAGAGTAGCTTTATATTTTCTAAGAGTCATAAAAACTCATGGATGTAACAGGCCATATTTAGTTCTACAAGGCTAATATATTTGCCATTGCATCCTTTATAGGAAGCTTGCTGACCTCTGAAATTGATTTCATTAAAATTAAAACCTGCTCATTTGAATATACTCTTATGCATCAATCATAGTTTCTAGCATGTGTGGGGGTCCATGAACACGTGTAGGTGTATGTGTATGTATTTTTGTACTCTCCTTTAAATATGTGTGGATATCCATGTCAGTTTTCTGGGCCCTCATTACCAAAGCTGAGACAATTTGGCATCAGCTTATTAAGTACAGCAGTAAATTATAGACCTTAAAATCTTTTTTTAAAACTTTCTAACAACTTTTTATTTTTATTTTATGTATAGGTGTGTATTGCCTGCATGTAGGTAAGTGCACCCGTGTCATGCAATGCCCGCGGACGTTGGAAGAGGCTGTCGGATCCCCTGGGACTGGAGTTATGGACAGTTGTTAGCTGCCATGTGGGTGCTTGGATTCGAACCTGGGTCTTCTGCAAGAACAACCAGTGTTCTTAACTGCTGAGCCATCTCTCTAGCTCCTAGACCTTAAAATCTTAAAGAGGAATCCATGCGCTCCTACTGACAGGGAGGGAAGGAAGGAAGGAAGGAAAGGAAAAGAGGGAGAAAAGGAGAGAAATATCTCTTCACAGAAGGTTCAGGAGTTGCATGGGGGGAAATTAATTATTTAATGGGACTCTTTTTGAACTGACTACGCCTCTTGGTTAACTAAATCACATCAAAAATTCATTAAACAATTATACAGTCATCGTGGCAAAACCTGCTCGCCGATGACCATCCACGAGTGGTTTCCCACCTGTGGAATAGCTACATTCCAAAAAGTTCCTTGCCCCAACCCAAACAACATGTTCTAAGGACCATGATAACCCTAAGCAAAGTTTTAAGTCTACTGAAAAATTCATGTACTGTGGTGGGGGGGGCACACAAAGGACTGGATCCAGCACACTGCACGCACAAAGCTATTACCTGAGCGGACGATAGCAGGATGAAGATGCTCATTCAAGGCCATGTTCCCAATGATGCGCATTATGTTTCTCTGCACTTTAGGGAAGTCCTTGTGAATATGGTACAGCCTCTGCAGTAGCTGTAAGCCTCCATGCGCTTCGATGTGATCACAGTGTGAGGATATCTAGCATGGTCAAGGAAAGCTCACATCATGCTGCCGTTTGCCTCACAAGATGACAAAGCATGCTGATGAGGACAGAGGCCAGAGGCTGTGTCCAGGTAATGTGCCCACATCATTCTGGAGGGCATTCCTAATTTCTGACATGAGACACCCTAGACTCATTTCTCTGAGAAAAACTTCCTTTTGGGGGGAGAATGATGAATAGAGACCAAGATATAAGTGCCAGGAGTACGTGTAGCTCCTGGGTATCTTTGTTTCTTTGGTTTTACAGATGCTGTTCTAGCTACTTTTTATTGCTGTGATGAAAACACTGACCAAAACCAACTTGGGGAGGAAAGGGTTTATCTGGCTTATAGCACAGTCCACCATCAAGGGAAGCCAGGGCAGAAACTCAGGGCAGGACAGACCATGGAGGAACACTGCTTATGGCTTGCTCCCCTGGCCTGTGCTTAGCCTGCTTTCATAGACAACACAGGACCCCCTTGCCCAGAGGTGGCACCGCCCACAGTGGGCTGGGCCCTCCCATATCACTCAACAACCAAGAAAAGGTCCCACAGGCATGGCTGCAGGCCAGTCCAATGGAGGCAATTCCTCAACTGTGGTTCCTCTGCATGTATGTAATAGAATTAAGTAGACAAACAGACCTAAAGTGGTGAGTTTGGAACCCTGTACGGTGCTTCTGGTGGTATAAGCTGACCGCAGCACTGGCCTCAGCAGCAGTTCCTGCACCCCACCCTAGGTATGCCTCATGTACATCGTCACAGGAGAAGGGGAACTGTGCGTGCTTAATGTGCTTCCTGTGTACTGCTCACACTTCACATGTGAGCATAACCACATGTTAGCCTTATTCTTTTTTTAAAATTAAACTACAGCTGGATGGGGTCGCATACAGACTCACAGAGATCAGAGCAACACTCTAAATAAACAAATCAAGTGACCATCATATAAAAGGCTCCACAATTCCAAATGCATAAAATCATTGATAGTTATAATTTAGGTCATCTAATGTTTCCCTTTAGTCTCTATCTTTTCTTCTTTTTAATTTTTATTTATTACTTTTATTTTATGTGTATGAGTGTACTGCCTTCAGGTAGGTAGGTGCATCAGTGTCATGCAATGCCTACAGAAGTCAGAAGAGGGCATCACATCCCCTGGAACAGGATCTGCCATGTGGGTGCTGGAAATCGAACCCATGTCCTCTCCAAGAGTAGCCGGTATTCCTAACTGCTAAGCCACATCTCCAGTCTCAATTCACTATCTTTTCTATCTGCTACATCTTTGCTGTGTTTTAAAGGAAGTCAACTCTCTGATGATCTGTGTGAGATGATCTTGGAATGGCAAAATTAACTTCATTTTGTTCTAGCTGACTTTTGCTTTACCCTGTGTTTTTGTCCAGCCATTCCCACCACAGCCAGCCCTGAAGGCTGCACCTGTAGTTTAAGAAGGCGCATTGTTTCTACAGTACTGGGAAACTTATAAGTAGCCCCCAGCAGGGGTTCTCCCACACAGCTATACACTCAGCATATTCATTGAGTCCACTGTTTTTTTTTTAATTTTTGATATTTTATTATTATTTTATGTGTATGAGGGTCTTGCCTGCATGTATGTAAGTACGCCCAAGTTGCATAATGCCTGCAAAGGGCAGAAGAGGGTGTCCAAATCCCCTGGAACTGGAGTTACAGACAGTTGTCAGCCACCACAGAGGTGCTGGGAACCAAACCCAGGTCCTCTGTAAGAACAGCCAGTGCTCTTAACTGCTACAACCCCTCAGAGAAACATATTCTTCTTAACCAGAACTTTTTCTTAACTGAAAACCTCTTTGTTAACTTACCTGCCTCTGGTCTGGTTAACTACAGTGATCTGGTGTAACTATGGTTATTGGCTTTGCCCCTGGCATGATATAATTGTAGTTTAAGCTTTATAAACCCCACTCTGCCTCCCCTTGGGGTTGAGAGCTCTTTTGGGTGTTAACCCCCCTCTCTGACCGCCAGCTAATAAAGGACTCTAGAGTTGACCCAAAACTGGGTGGCATTTCTTGCTCTGTTTCACAACTGAGGGAAAGGACAGCACAACTAAAAGGCTGTCATACTTTGATTGAGCCATTTCCTTTATATGCAATTAAGAATTCTAAAAACAATTGAACAAAAATGAAACTCATGCATTTGGTGCCAAATTGTGCTTATTCTAATAGTTAAAAGTGGAATTTTTAATAATATGTTATTCTTTGGTAATTTCATACATGCATACAATATATTTTGATGATATTTGCCCCCTACTCCTCCCCAACTCCTCTCAGACCCACCCCTCAACCCTCCACCCCTCTCAACGTCATGTCCTACAAGATTTTTTCCAATGTAACCATAAAAAGCAGTATTTTGAAAATGCAAGTTACCTCAGAATGCTTTACAATAGCTTCTAAACAGAACATTTCCACAGTGGCAGAAGGAACCTCTCCCAAACTTTCTACATAAGGAAGTCCATTTCCTCCAAAACACCATAATCCACCCTGAAATTAAGATAGTTAAATTTTTTACAAAAACTATTTTTTTAGGAAACAAATCACTGTACTACATACAATCTTAGAAAATTCAAGTATGTAAAGATTTCAAAATACACTGGAAATTTAGACAGAACAGTATGCAAATTACTACCACTTACTGGAACAGAAAACACATGCAGTCTCTCCCAGAACAATTTCTACATCTTTTTCTCATTGCATAGTATACAGGCTATGGAATCTTCATTCTGGCCCCATCTCTTTTAGCACTTACTAATTTGTATGACAAATCTACTGAAAGCCTAGTAGTCAAAAAAAAAAAAAAAATTAAAGGGAAAAACGGGAGCCAGAGAGATGGCTCAGCAGCTAAAAGCACTTCCTGTTCTTCAGAGACCTGGGTTCAGTTCCCAGCACCCACATGACAGCTCACAACCATCTGTAACTCCAGTTCCAGGGGATCTGACTACACCAGGCACACACATACATGTAAGCAAAACATTCACCACATAAAATAAAAATAAATAAATCTTTAAAAGGGAAAAGCATTTCCCACAAATGGAGTTTCTGGAGTGCTTTGGTAACTGAACTTCTACTTAAAGTTTCAGGGTCTGTCCACGGAAATCTTTGCTTCAAGACGACAAAAACAGAGGCCCAGTAACAAAGCAAGAATCCCACTTCTGCTCAGAGCTCTGGGGCGGGGGGAATAAGATCTGTTGGAAGCCAGAATCCTGTGGTCATACCATCTCCAAATGGATCTGAATTTACCTGCCTCAGTGCACAGCTACTCCAGGAAATGCACGTAATGATCTAGTCTTAACAAAGTGGACTGGGATATCAATATGGATGGGGAAGCAAAACAAAACCTGCTCTGAGGAGACAAATCTATCATCAATGGTCTGTGGGACTCCCTAGGAAACAATCAGCTCATCCAAAAGGAAGCCGGGGGTCCAAATGCACAACCCAGGGAAGAGATAATCACAGAGGAGAGCCAATGCCAGCAAAGGTGGGACTCGATACCCCAAAAGGGTGTCAGAAATAAGAATCAGAAACATTCTTAAAACTATTAAAGAAGTGAAAGACAGAAAAGAAGCCAGCATGGAGGACTAGGATGCTGTGGAGAAGACATGCTAACAGCACACACAGGGGCTGTGGAGAAGGGGGAAGAAAAGACTTAGTTTGTGCTCCAACACCCAGAGCTGCTGACAGCTGGGCATGTGAAGGGCTGGGCAGGACTGCTAGGCTCCAACTTCAGCAAGAGAGCAGCTGTGCCATTCACTGAAATCAAAGGTCAAAGGCAAAGAGTTGCAAGAAGGAGAGTAGGTCCTGCATTCAATATCCCTTCTACACATCTAAAGAGAGGAGGCTGAATATTCAATCTAGAGCTGAAGTTATGTTGTGCAGAACTTTCTCGGAGACAAAGCCTTCCATCTTGGAGGGACATTATTAAGATACAGGATGTTCTAAGGGAGGTGAAGCATTTCACTGTTCAGGGAAGCTCCCTAAGCCCAAGAAGTAAACAGCTCAAAAGCTTCAGGAAGTCCTTTAGGGGTGACCAGATTCCCTAGGTCCCTTCCTCCCCAAGCACAGATAAGCCCTAAGGACTACTGAGAGACGCCCTCAGACTAGCTGAGCTGCCTGGAAAGGACACTCTCCAACTCATAGAGCTGCCTGCATGCTGTACGGTGAACTCCAGGTTTCCAGCTTTCCTGAGCTGTCACACATGCTGGGATTGGGTTTTGATAATGCAGCTATCTTTGAGTCATTTCTGCTCCTGTAAGTAACCCCTCATTCATACCCCTGTAAACAACCCCAATAAAATCCCTTAGTTCAAGGGTCAGGCATGGTGGCACATGCCTTTAATCCC
Organism: Nannospalax galili; assembly: GCF_000622305.1. Lineage (NCBI taxonomy): Eukaryota > Metazoa > Chordata > Mammalia > Rodentia > Spalacidae > Nannospalax > Nannospalax galili. The sequence continues at coordinate 3,170,944 of NW_008329624.1, forward strand.
AGCACTCAGGAGGTAGAGGCAGGAGGATCTCTGCGAGATCAAGGCCAGACTGGTCTACATAGTGAGTTCCAGGCCAGCTGGGGCTACAGGAAATCCTGTCTCAAAACAAAATAAAACAAACAAAAAAACAAAACAAAAAGCCATTGGTTCACCAAGTTGGACTTTGATGGCACCCTTACTTTGGTCTGTCATTGGTTCCCTATCTGAAGTAGACATCTGTTCACGTCTCCCCAGAAATAATAGTGTCACACAATAGGTTAGAAGACAGAGCTAGAGATACCAACTCAGCAAAGGCATACAGATGATGCTTCAAACCATGCAAATTCCTTTTTTTTTTCTTTGCTAAGAACAAACCCAGGGTCTCAAGCACGCTAGGTAAGCACTCTACCACTAAGCTACACCCCTAGTCCAATCTATTGATTCTAGAGATGCAATTAAGAGTTCCAGTCAGGCGTGCTAGCACATGCCTTTAACCCCAGCACTTGGGAGGCAAGAGGCAGGTGGATCCCTGTGAGTTCAAGGCCAGCCTGGTCTACATATTGAGTTTCAGGCCAGCTGGGGCTACAGGGAGACCCTGTTTCAAAAAGACCAAAAAAGGGGAAAAAAGATTATTCTGGCAATATAAGATTTCCCTCATGTGAAACTAAAAATGACCTCATACACTGAGCTAAGGGCTCCTGAATCTCTTGTATACTTCTGTGACTGTTTATCTTTCCCCTTGTGATTCCTGACACCATGTAGTCCAGAGCACAGAACAAAGGCTGTCATTGGGCAAGTGGAGGTCCTAAATGCTAGGCTTGGCACAGCATCCTAAAGAGTGTGTTCTCCACCAGCCACTGAATGAAGACACGAGCAAACCTTCTGCGCAGCCAGGCTCTGACTGCTCTCGTTGAGAGCCACGTTCGTGAAGTGCTGGATACACTCATCTAGCTCTGTGTGAGGCAACAAGGCCAGCAAATGTCGGAGTTCTTCCTCCGTGGAAAAATCCTGAAACCAAAGGAAACCAAAGTCTTCAAAGTCTTCAGGCATAAACTCAACACCTGATTACAACAGAAAATAAAAATACAAAGAAGCTCAAACAAAACAAAACAAAACAAAACAAAAACCAGAAAAAAAAAACAACAAAACAACAACAAAAAGCCAGGTATGGTGGCACACGCCTTTAATCCCAGCACTCGGGAGGCAGAGGCAGGCAATCTCTGTGAGTTCAAGGCCAACCTGGTCTACATAGTGAGTTCTAGGACAGCTGGGGGGCTACAGGGAGACCCTGTCTCAAAAAGACCAAAAAATAAATAAATAAAAATAAATAAATAATGATTGCTCACATAGAAACTTGAGGTGTGTTATTTTCTAGTCTGAGAAAGTACTGAAGAAGCCTGCATTTAAAGCATGCTTCTCAGGGCTGGAGAGATGGCTCAGCAATTAAGAACACTGGTTGTTCTTGCAGAAGACCAGGTTTGAATCCCAGCACCCACATGGCAGCTAACAACTGTCGGTAACTCCAGTTCCAGCCTCTTCTGTCCTTCGCAGGCATTGCATGACACAGGTACACTTCCTACATGCAGGCAATATTTGCATACACATAAAATAAAATAATAAATAAAATATTTTAAAGCATGCTTCTGTGGCAGACATTCTTCCTCTGGGGGCATTTTCAACACCCAGAAAACATCTAGCAATGTCTGGAGACAATTTTGTCTGTTACAACTCGGGGTGTTCCCAGCATCTAGGGAGCAGAGTCCAAGAACGTTGCTGAATGTCCTACAATATTCAGAACAGCCTCCTCCAGTAAAGAACTATGTGACCTAAATCATCAAGTATTAAGGTTGGGAAAATCTGATCTATACGATGCACAAGGTACCCTCTCTTAGATGCTAACATGCTATGAAGTCAGTCAATGGTGCAGACGTTCTCAAGACCAAAGGCAGAAAACAGCAGAGCAACGAACCTCGCAAAGAATCACAGGGCTGCATGGAAACTAAGATTGTAGTTTTGTGATCTAGAGTACCTGCGCAGGAAAACTAGGCAACAACCTGTTTGTGAAAGGGTTTTGTTCTTTTTTTTTTGTACCCAAAGGAGATAATACATGAAACCATTTTTCCCAACCTGGGTTACTGTGTTTGCTTACTTCTTTTAAAGATGGCAAAGGAGGTGGCGGGAGAAAAAAGCGAAGATCACTCTCTTTGCTTCGTGCCAAACCAATAAGGGTTCTCCAGTCAGAGGCTTGAGCAATTAGCCTGTACTGGTAATCTGTTGTAAAAGTACAGATTTTGTCAACACCAAGATTAGTTTACAATTATCACACGATTAAATAAAAAAATTACTTGAAAGCATTCCAGTGCTTAAACTGTCCCACAAGTTTGTAACCCACAACTGCCCAAGTATTTTTTCTTTCAAAAATTTTTTTTATCTATTATTTTTATTTTATGTGTATGAGTGTATTGCCTGCATGTTTGTAAATGCACCCATGTCATGCAATGCCCTCGGAGGTCAGAAGAAGGTGTCAGATCCCCTGGAACTGAAGTTATAGATAGCTGTTAGCCACCATGTGGGTGCTGGGAATCAAACCCAGGTCCTTTGTAAGAGTGGCCAGTGCTCTTAGCTGCTGAGCTATCTCTCCAGCCCCCCAAGTATTTTCTCACAACTTTGGCTGCACCTACACTACCGATAGGCCCAACACCCAATGTAGTTCACAGGTATCACCAACCATACAATTCTCTTCAGCATTTCTGAGGCCAGATCATATTCTGAGTAACTTTTTCAAAATCTGAAGCTCAAATGTGAAAACTGGTAAGTCAGAATCGATTTCTTTTCAATGATCCCATAATTCAGTTTGTTTGAGGGCCACTTGTGGTACCAGAGATGCAGTTAAGCTCCATGTCTGGAGGGGGCAGTGTCATGCTTCAACACTCATGATGGTCTTGAATGGTTGCTCTGCACTCCCAGATGGCAACGCTCTGATTTAATTTAGACGTGGTGGCACACGCCTGTAGTCCCAGCACTGGGGAGGCAGAGGAAGGCAGATCTCTGTGAGTTCAAGGCCAGCCTGGTCTACATAGTGAGTTGCAGGCTAGCTGGGGCTAGTTTATTACATATCAAAATCCAATTCCAACACTGAGGCTGACATTCTTTTGGAGGATGGCAGCCCATAACCTGGACGAGTACTCCAAGGTGGGTGAAGAATTTGTAAAACCTACATGCCAGGGGGCTTCTAGGCTTTTCTGATAACAGTATGGAATGGAGCCAGGGAAGACGATTTGGGAAGAAAAAAAAGATTTGTTTCTTTAGGTTTCCACTGACTCTTAACCAGCATGTACCGTGAGTCAGAACAATGAATCACCTCGCCTCTTTTCGGAAATTTTTCTCCACAAACATTCTTTTCTAATGTCTATTTTTTTTCTTAGTCACGGGGACCAAATCCAGGACCTTGCACATGCTAGGTAAACACGCTAACACTGAGTTACATACCCAACTTTACCTATTGTTTTCTTTCAAGATGACAATTCTACTAATAAGGTAAAGTTTTATCTAAGTACAAAAATAAGAGCAGATTTCAGCTCTTATTCAAGTACTTGTGATTCAAGTACTTGCATGTAGGTTTTGCAACTACAATTATTTAAAATATTTCTTTAAAAACATATACAGGCATACAAGTCAGGTATGTTTAGCTAATTATCAGTATTGACAGGAAGTCAATTGTAAAAGTCAGGGCAGGGGCTGGAGAGATGGCTCAGCAGCTAAGAGTACTCACTGCTCTTGTAGAGGTCCTGGGTTCGATTCCTAGCACTCACATGGCAGTTAACAACTGTCCCTAATTCCAGTTCCAGGGGATCCAACATCCTCTTCTAGCCTCAGCAGATACTACATGACAGATGTATGATGTATACTTACAAATATGCAGGCAAGACACCCATACATAAAAGTTTGTGGAGTTTTTTTATTTTTGTTTTTTGAGACAAGATTTCCCTATAGCCCCAGTTGCCTGGAACTCACTATGTAGACCAGACTGACCTTGATTTCACAGAGATCCACTTGTCTCTGCCTCCTGAGTGCTAGGCATAAATGTATGCGCCACCATGCCTGGCTTATACACATAATTTTTTTTTTTAATTAAAAGAAAAAGTCAGATCAGGTGTGGTGGTGCACACTGGTTTGTTTTTTGTCTTTTTGAGACAGGGTGTCCCTGTAGCCCCAGCTGTCCTGGAACTCACTATGTAGACCAGGCTGGCCTTGAACTCACAAAGATCCGCCTGTCTCTGCCTCCCAAACACTGGGATTAAAGGCGTGGTGGTGCACATTTTTAATCCCAGCACTTGGGAAGCAGAGGCAGGCAGATCTCTGTGAGTTCATGGCCAGCCTGGTCTACATTGTGAGCTCCAGGCCAGGTGGGACTAGGGAGATCCTGTCTTGTAAAGACCAAAAACCAAAAAAAAAAAAGAGAAAAAAGAAAGAAAGAAAAAGTCAGGGCAAAGCGTATGGCACAGCAGACAATTAAATGCAAGCAAGTTGCTACATAACTCAGAATCAGGAGTTCATCTCAAGAAAACATATACTCAAACAAAATCTTGTTCTGGTAGAAGATGCACCAGTTTTGAGGTTGCTCTGAGCAAACACATCTGTGCTACCAGCAGCAGCTTTTCTAATATATCACTGGGGCTTCTTCTCAGGTTAAAAAAAAAAATTAAATTTGGGGGGTGGAGAGATGGCTCAGCAGTTAAGAGCACTGACTGCTCTTGCAAAGGACCCAGGTTCAATTCCCAGCACCCACATGGCAGCTACGAACTGTCCTTAACTCCAGTTCCAGGGGAATCTGAAGCCTTCTTCTGACCTCTGCAGCAATGCATGACATGGGTGCACTCACATACATGCAGGCAATACACTCATACACATAAAAAAATAAAAAAATTAAATTAATTTTTATTTTATCTGTATGAGTTGCCAACACATATGTAAGTGCACCCAGAGCATGCAATGCCTACAGGAGCCAGAAGGGGGCATCGGATCCCCTGGAACTAGAGTTAGAATGGGTGTTAGCTGCCATGTGGGTATAGGGAACCAAACCCAGGTTCTCTGTAAACCCACCGGTGCTCTTAACTGCTGAGCCATTTCTCCAGCCCTTCTTGGATTTTTGAAGTATGTGTGTGATTCCTTACTAAAACTGCCTGAATCTTTTTCCTTCCTTAGCCTCATTCTCTTATAGTAGAAACTAAGAGCTACCTAACCACATGCCATTGCCCAAGGGTCTCATTAATTACCATGCCAGTGGTGGGCCTCCGACATTTCCTGCACAGCCTCCAGTCTCATGGCTCTGTTATCCTCCTGGCTCTTCCTTAGGAGCAGCCACACTGGACATTCATGTTCTTCTATGTCAACTGTGCTGAAAGAGTCTTTGCAAAAAGAAAATGACAGACACAGAAGGCACAGCAATGCAAAGAGTTAAGACAGTGTGTGTGGTATATGCATGTGTTCATGTGTTGTACAACTGTGTGTGCAAGTGTGCATGCACATGCATGTGGAAGCTAGAGGTCAACATCCATGGCCTTCTTCGGTTGCTCTCCACCTTACTTTTTCTGAGTCAGAGTCTCTCGTTGAGCCGGCTTGCCAGTCCTGCTAGACTGGGTGCCAGTAGGCCCAAGGACCTCTTTGTCTGTGTCTCCCAGACTCTGGGAATATAGATGCATGATACTGCCCCAGGCTGTTTACGAAGGTTCTGAGGATCCCAGCTCAGACCATCACACTTGCAGGCAAGCACTTTGCTGACAGAGCCTTTTTCCCGACTCCACAGCAACAGTTTGTACTTTTATTTTAGATGGTAATCTGTAAATGTCTCGAATGTGTAACAGGAGCATTAAATCTCTAATCAGATACAATGACCAAAATGTATAATCTTAGCTCTGCTGTATTATTTTTTCATGTTTATTTCAAGTACCTTATGTGTACTTTTGTTTTAGTTTCACAGTCTTTGGTATCTTTCTATATGTGGTCATTTTTTTATCTTTTCCACTAAAAAGATTTATTTTGACATAAGATTCAATATAGAAAGCACTGAAAGAATGATACATGAACCTCCAAATCCTATTGCACATAACATCACTGTAAACTTATCATAAATGTTGGAACCCCAGTCTGGGGTACCCAATGATACTTGAATCATCCACACTCACATGTGTAAACTGAGAAGAGTCCGCAGACATGATGGCATTTTACCCTTTCCCAGCTCTACCTGCACCTCGTAAGAGCAAATCTGTTATCTCACAGAAGCACAATGTTATCATGCCCAAGAGTACTCAAAAAAGATCTAAATCCAGTCTACTGCCACATTCAATAACCCCAATATCTTTAAAAGCTATTTTTAGAAGCTGGGAGTGGTAGCTCACACCTTTAATCCAGCACAGGGAGACAGAGGCAGATCTCCGAGACAAACAAAACAATTATTTTTAAAAGCAGGATTTGATATGTTCTCTTTAGTCTCTTAACTCTAGAAAGCTTTCCTGCCTATTCTTGATGATGCCAACTGTATAGAGAGCGCAGTAGAGCATTTTAGAGCTAACTCCACACTGGAGGTTAGATTGATTTAAAATCTGCATTTTTTTTTTTTTGGTCTTTTTTGAGACAGGGTCTCCCTGTAGCCCCAGCTGTCCCGGAACTTACTATGTAGACCAGGCTGGCCTTGAACTCACAGAGATCCACCTGCCTCTACCTCCCGAGTGCTGGGATTAAAGGTGTGCGCCACCACACCCAGCTTAAAATCTATATTTTTGATGCACTATTCTCCATCTAAGAAAACATGGGAGTTATTTTATAACAAATTTAAAATTTGAATATCTCACCAAAAGAATAGTGTATATACTTAATCTCAACAGTTATTATAGCAACAGAAATGGAAGAAAGCTGTCCAAAGTATTAAGCTGTTTAAATACAGCCTAAGAGAATGTTACTTAACTAATTTCCCATAATAATCCCAACAATATGAGCATAAGAATGTTTCTAAATCTTAGGGTGGTCAGTGAAATGACTCTCAGATTACTGATGAGGATCCAACTACATGTCTGACACTTACCGTCAAATGGACTCCTCAGTATCCTGGCTGATATTGTCAACACTTTTCTTACTGCTTTATGAAGTTCACGTCTTGTCTGCCAAACAATCCCTAAATGACAAACGCCAAATATGTACTCTTAATATTATGTCCCAATACTTCAAAAAAGAAATGCATAAATGAAATGCCAATGTTTCTCACAAAGAATGTAAAAAACAGCACTTCTGTCTTCTTATCATCACTATCAAATATAAGTAAAGGCATTATGGGAACAGATCTCTAGACTTCAAAGCAAGATCAAGGAAAAAGTGAAAACGGTAACTGTATCTACCATAAACCCTAATGAGTAATACAAGATTATCAATATTCAGGAAAATGTTCCTTGTAAATAGCCTATGTAGACCTGAAATTTGGAAATGCTTTACTAATGAGATTAAACTTCACTAGACAGGGAAATTAAAAGGTGCAGCAACAACAGGAAACTGGAACTGTGAACATGCCCTAGAAGCATGCTGAAAACAGAAAGTGATATAATAATATGGTAATATAATGCTATACATTGTTCAGAGGGAGCAGAGGAGCCTGCCTCTGTTACAGAGCAGGATTGTAACCTGCTCACTGACACATGCCAGCTAACACCACAGAATAGACTGGCGAGGTGGAGTGGGGTGGGGGGTTCTCCAAGCTTCCTGGAGTTGATGGAAAGGTTCTCCTCTGATCTGAAATCTCATATCTATCAAGGACCAAGAGGGTTCCTATGACCTCAGTATTGGGAGGGAGAATGTCCTAACTAGTACAGACTTAGCCTTTGTGACAGATAATAGTAATAAACTGAAAACACACTTATGAATCTGTTGCATGAATTTGATTTACATGAGTCACCCTCCACAGCAGAACTGAACTGACAGCCCCCACTGAAGAGTGAATCCAGGATCAGAATCAAACGGCTGGCTGGCCCCAATACTTTGTCTTAGGGGAGTCAAAGACTTGCGTAAAATATAGAAGGCCCAAATCTGGTCTTCAGCTAATGCTATAGGAGCTTGGTTTTCACAGGCTTAGCTGAGTCTTCGAGGTGGCTGAATCTATTCTGTTAACACTGTGTTTAAATAGATTCATTTCCAAGTTCATTAACTACCTTCCATTTTTCAGAAAGACAGTTACTTTACAACAAACTTACCATAATTTTCGATTTTGTCTAGAGGAATTGTGTCCATATATATATATGATTTCATTTTTTCTCGTTCTACAACCTGAGTATCTAAGGTTAAAGACTTCTGCAGGGCCCTAACTTCATAGGTAAGAAATAGTGAGCCTCTGAAAAAAAGACACAAAAAAGTTCATCACAAATCAGGATCCAACTGGGACACCAGAGTCTTCCACAGTGAACTGCTTTCTCTTTCACTAGGAAACATGACATACAGTAATGTGCACACTCCACTTTATATATGTGTATGTGCATATATGTACATATGTATACACATTCATCTTAGTTTAAAATAACAACCATAGCTGCATGATCATGTCTAGGCAGGAAACAGGACCATTAGCAGTACCATTAGGCACAGTGTGCTCCTCCCTGATCCCAGCTCATTCATCCATCTCTAAATGGTAACAATACTCACAATGTCCTTGCTTTCCTAATAGGTTCACCACCTGGATGTGCATCCCTAACGGCACTCTGTTTTGCCTGATTTTGAACTTCGTGTGAATAGAATCGCACTAGATGTATTCCTTTGTTTAGCCTTATGTTTGTGTGACTCATCCATCTGCTGCGTGTCAATATAGTCTGATTTACATCAGGACATGTAATTCATGTGTGATTCACTCACAAAATAGATTCATTGACCTCAACTTGTATCTACTTTACTGCAGTCAACATTTAGGGCATTTTAGTTTCAATCTACTACAACAATGCCATTACATATTTTATACAGATGCACATATATGTTCCTCTACACAGGCATGTGCCATGCTTTTGATATTCCGTATCCTGGGGCTACTCCATGCTACATAGGTAGATCCCATCTGTTAAGATTTTCAATAGCAAGCCAGGTGTGGTGGCACATGCCTTTAATCCCAGCACTTGGGAGCAGAAGCAGGTAGATCTCTGTGAGATGGAAGCCAGCTGGGACTACAGAGAGACTGTTTCAAAAACAAACAAACAAACAAAAAAAAGATTTTGACTAGTGCTATCATGAAGTCAATCAACATTTTACAGTTGACACTTACCCTAAAATAAGAGATCCAGTAAATTTTACTATATTTCCTTCAAAAAGAAAGGGGAAAAGTCAATGTGATAAATTTCATTTTTTGAAGTATGATACGAAACAGGTGACAGATAAGCATTCCATATATAATTGGATTAAAAGTTGCTGATATTTTGTTATACAATAATATAAATTACATTACATATTATATTATATTTACTATGTGCTATCAATACATGGCTTCTTATTCCAATACAGAGCAACCAAACAATAAGCACTGAGTAAAAAATATGACTTGTGTCAAAATAGGGCTGTCACACAACCCCCCCACCTCAACGTACAGTTCTGCCACCAAATCACGAGTAAACTGGGTCCCTGTGCCAGTGTTGTGTGGCCAAGACCACAGCTGTCCATTGCACACAACCTCCAGGCTCTCCAGCCAGGGATGGGGAACTGTTCCAGCACTAGTAGGACTGTATTGAGGAACTATGTCAGGTGGAGACACAACATGACTTTTCCCAAAGTAATCATGCTGTGATTGATGGTTTAAGCACTAGAGAGTACACGGCCCCATTTAAAATACAGATTACAGATTACAAGTTTAAAATTTTTTGTTCAGATCTTGGAAACACTTTTAATAGTTTTTTTAAAAAATCTTATTGGAAGACTGTTTACCCACTGGATACACACTCATTCCAAAATATCCAAACGTCCCCACTGCTCCATAGGGCTGTTGACAGACACACCACAGTCACAGGCAGAAATCTAGAGTGAGGGCCACCTCCCCACAGAAAAAGGAAAAGCCTCAAGAAATGGCTTCTGAGCCTCCTGCCTTCTTGATGTTGAGGGATCCAGCAACCACACTGTGACCAAGAGGACAGCACAGAGAATGGAGGAGGGAGACAGGAAGATGACTAAGCTGTGAGTCCTACCAGAAACTGTCTATATCAATATCCTGTCAACACACGAAAATCTAAAGCCTTGCTAATTTAAGGCACTGTAATTAAGCTTCTGTTGTATGCCCTGAGCACAAATTTAACTGCTATCTTACCCACTGTGGTTAGGTACAGAGGCCGACCCACAAAAACTTATATAACCTATAACTATGGGATATATAGAGGTAGCTCTTTGCTCAGACTGTCAACACAGGGGTACAGGAGTTCCCTTGACTAACTTCTTATGCATCAATGACACGGGCATTCATCTCAAACTCTAGGGGCCTTGCTGAGGATCTTGAATGAGGACAAAGGGAGTTCCAGGAGGTCTGCAGAGGCAACATATGGAGACTCTTTTCCTTTTTTACTTTTTCTTTTTTTGGTCTTTTTGAGACAGGGTTTCCCTGCAGCCCCAGCTGGCCAGGAACTTACTATGTAGACCAGGCTGGCCTTGAACTCACAGAGATCCGCCTGCCTCTGACTCCCAAGTGCTGGGACTACAAGCGTGTGCCACCACTCCCGACTCTTTTTCAGTTTTTCTAAGATTAAAAAAAAATTTTATGTATATGAGGTGTAAGCACACCTGTGCATGCAATGCCCACAGAGGTCAGAAGAGGGTGTCAGATCCCCTGGAACTGGAGTCACAGACAGTTGTTAGCTTCCATGTAGATACTAGGAACTGAACCCAGGTACTCTGCAAGAGCACCCAGTGTTCTTAACCACTCAGCATCTTTCCAGCCCAACACAGAGCTTCTTGACTGTGTAACTCCTTTGGGAGTTTGGTGGAGCTTGTTTGTTTGTTTCAGACAGGGTCTCCCTGTAGCCCCAGTTGGCCTGGAACTTATTATGTAGACCAGGCTAACCGCAATATCACAGAGATCCACCTGCCTCTACCTCCGGAGCTAACCTGGCATAGAGTATCAGGGAAGCTTCTGGGAGGAGGGCATGGCGGCAGTGTGGGTAGATCAGAGCAGATCCAAGCCTCCAAAGGACAGCGAGAAGCCTCACCTTCTTGCTCAGCACTGTATTACAGAACCTGGTACAGATGCCTGGCTTTTCAAGAGCTTAATAAACCTGTGCTAAATAAAAATGCAGTAAGACTAAAGTTTAGAAGAATGATGTGAACTGACAGAACAAACAGGGGACAAAAGAATTCCTGAGAAAATGGGTCCTGTTTACTCTGGGCTCACAAACAGTATCACCCATTGGTATAGGAAGAAGCAGCGAATGGGAAGCTTATTGTGGGCTGTAGGCTTTGGTGTCCCTCCTCGGGAGAGGGGAAGTGGCCACAGTCAATCACTGCTTCCATTAGGAAACTGTGTTATAACTGTACTCACGGACATGTTTCCAGGAGGTGAGACTTTTGGGCAGGGAAGCAGAGGTTCCTATTCTTCTGCAACAGATGACACAGTAGGCACCAAGGGACATCCTGTGTAGGCAGTGCAGTTGGAACAAGGTTAATCCAGTGTGTACTTACAGTCTTTTATTCTGACTATAAGAACATGTGACCATCACAGAAGACTGCTTGCAATTAGATTACTCAAGACCAAGAAATAAACTTAGCAAATAAAATTTCACTCTTAAAAACTAAAACTAGGGGGCTGGAGAGATGGCTCAGCAGTTAAGAACTGACTGTTCTTACAGAAGACCCAGGTTCGAATCCCAGCACCCACATGGCAGCTAATAACTGTCTGTAACTCCAGTTCCAGGGGATCCAACAGCCTCTTCTTTCTCCGTGGGCATTGCATGACACGAGTGCACTTACCTACATGCAGGCAATACATGCAAACACATAAAAAATAAAAATAGTAAATAAAATATTTTTTTAAAAAACTGACTAACACATTTTGCTGGTGTTTCAATTATTCTTCAAGCTAGCTTTTTAAGAGCTTAATAAAATATGTAGGTATTTAAATGTCTTTTAAAAACATATGCACATTCATTCATGCTTCCAAGTGAAGCCAGACATGGTTGAGCAGGACCTTTGACTTATCTTCACATAGATGGAACTGGTAAAAGAAAGGAGCCAGGAGCTCCTCCCAAACCCATGTGACCCCTGAGGAACAGATCCTCAAATGACCTTAAGTGTAAAAATAAATTGATTT
>NW_008329624.1:3183798-3209908 GCF_000622305.1 Nannospalax galili
TCCTCCTTGAGATAAGTTATGCAATTAGGGAGTCTTTTAAATAGACTCACTGAAGGGGTACTCCAATTGCCTCACCCTGCATCCCTGTTCAGCATGGAAGAAGCCAGAGCAGTCTACGCCTCAATTCCCTATTGGCAATTTGCGTAACCTCTTCTGAGGCTGGTGTGATAAGAATAGGAGGTAGGAATTGGCTAGGCAGTTAGGGTAAAAAGACCCCAAAGAAAACTCACAATGTCCTTCGGCCTCTTAGCAACCTACTCCATTCCAAAAACCAAAAATGTTGAAAATATTTGGGAGTTTTTATCTAATCCTTAAAAGATTTTAGGGTTACCTCTTCGGAAAGGGGGAGTGTTAGAGTAGCCAAAAGCCCCATTAAAAAAAGATTATAGAAGAAGAGTACATGAAGTTATCAGAAAAAAAGTGATAGGGAGACGTGGAGGGAGCTGGAAGCGGGGGAGTGGGCATGGATTTGATCAAAACACCTTTTATGCATGTATGAAATTCTCAATAAATTATTTATTAAAAAAAAACACATGCACACGCAGTGTGTGTTTGCCTCTGATAAATGAAGGCCCAACAGCAGTGAAAAGTTCCAGCTGAAGACAGATTTAAATCATTTAGAAAATGTTTAGCTTTCCTCTAGCTCTTTCATGACAGTGCTAATATTGTTTAAAATCCATGAAATTCAATTGTTGGCGTCCTGTCAAAGAACTGTTGCCCACTGATTCATCAACTGAGCAGAGATGTTCCAAATATGATGCAAACCAATGCAGGCAACAGGTACAGTAGAAAAGGTCACTGCATCTCATTTTCTCCACCGCCTAATGGTCACTACCACATCTCCGGGAGACTTAAATAAAGGGAAAGGTGGTAGAAGACTGTCTTGAAGCAGACTGCTCATATACCAAGGCAAAGCCTATGTACAGGCTTGGACTTTACTCCACGAAAACCATCTTGAAAATGCACTGCATCCTCAACCATGACACCCACCACGCACACAGCCAACTGTAAAACAGTACAAACGTCCCTTCTGATTACTTCTCTCCCGCTCTAGCTTCTGTGACACTTGGCCTCCATAATTATTACAGGCTTAGGACAAGTTTCAACAGCGTCTAGAGTGAGCATCCCATGCGGTCAAAACTGCATTTGGCCTATACCCACTTGATCCACTAGAACATCTGTAAGATGGACATTTTCTGCATTGGCACTAATAGAGCAGTTGCTAACTGTATACAGCTGCAGGGGAGTTAAGTGCTGCTAGTATGAAACACAGCTCATGTGACTGAGGACCCACATTAGCTGCTGCACATGGCTGCTGCCTGCCATGCCTGCAGTCTTCACCTGACTCCACGTTTCATCACCACCTTAATTATTTGAAGCAAATCTAAGCTGTCATCACCTAACTGTAACTAGTACATGCCTTTCCTGAGAACAGAAAATCACCGTGCCTCTGAAATAAAAGTAATTTCTCAGTATCTTCAAATATCCCCTTAGTGTTTCAGTACATCACGAACTTCTGTATTACAGGTCTGCAAGAACTGGGGTCATCCAAACACGTTCCACACATGGCATCTGATTCATAATAAGCTTCTTTTTAGACTCTATTCTTCTATAATTATTGATTTGTTCAGATTACCTTTCTTCACTATATATGTTTATTCTCATTGGCGTTTGTTCATGTGCATGCTACTAAAGGACATTTTCAAAGTGACCTGAGGTGGTGCTAGGCACACGTTACTATGGAGTTAGTACACCTTCATTTTAGCATCACACACTATCCTTTACCCGTTTCACATAATATTCTCTATCAGTTTTCTATTAACAAGTAGCAAGAATTAGCTTTTAACATAACAGTTATAATCATCTGGTATTGTTCATAATTTCATAATTTGTCCTTTAAGAGATGGTGTTCATAGCCGGGCATGGTGACACACACCTTTAATCCCAGCACTCGGGAGGCAGAGCAAGCAATCAAGGCCAGCCTAGTCTACATAGTGAGTTCCAGGACAGCTGGGGCTACAGGGAGACTCTGTCTCAAAAAGACCAAAAAAAAAAAAGAGCGAGATGGTGTTCAATCCAGTCATATGTTGAATAATCAAATTTTATCATCCTTTGTCTTAAGGTTATACCATTTACTATTGTTGCTGTAGTAAATAACTACTAACATTTTAAACATGCTATCCTAAGTAACACTGGGTGTGGTGGTATACACCAATAATTCCAGTTCCACAAGGGGCTGAGGAAGAAGGACTACTAGTGCCCATCAGCTTGAGACCAGCCTGGGCAACATGGTGAGAAGCGTCTCAAAGAAGAAAAACTAAAAGGTAGGTATCATCATTCTCCCAAATGAGGAATCTCAAAATGTTTTATCAAATCTGACCTCACCTGTATTAAGTTTTTTATTTATGTATTTTGTTTCATTTTTTTTTCTTTTTGAGACAGGGTCTTCTCTGCAATTCCAGCTGGCCTAGAACTCACTATGTAGACCAGGCTGGCCTTGATTCCTTGCTCTGCCTCCCGAGTTCTGGGATTAAAGGTGTATGCCACCACGCTGGCTCCTGTTTTGTTTCTAAATATCCCCAAGAAATCACTTTTTTAAAGCAATCAACATAAATATCTGCCATATTTCGCCACTTTCTTCCTTTACCGGTGCTTCTTATGTCCATAAACCCTGGGTTGTTGTTCTTGAGGAGGGTGTTATTCTCCTAGACTTCTTTCAAGCACCCAGTGTGTAGTTGGCACTCGCAGCATATAGTATGATTTTTGTTCTGCAACACTTTGCCATCCTAAGGCTTTGTGGAGACAGGAGTCACTGGGTAGTAGACCACCTGCCTACCAGCAGCGCCTTCAAGCCAGCCCACCACCTCCTTTATCAAATTCACACACCAAGCCAACAATCCCCTTACCCCTGTCACAGCAAGCATCAATCTGGGGACAGCCTGCCAAAATTATTTAAATACCCATTCCTAAACCTGCAGCTTGCCTACTGTCTCATCCATTAATCCCCACCAAATGCACAATAGTAATCCTGGTCCATTCTTTGCCGCCTGACTGACCCATGTTCTTCTCATGTGGCCCTGCATAGAGTGATGTACCCCCACCAAAGAACTCTTTCTCAAGGCAGCTCTGTGTGTCATCTTACCATCCTGATTAGTGCAGAGTGCAGTTACGCATAATTAGATGCTCCTGGTTAATATAACTCTCTAGGCTTCATCACTTAATCTATAATGTGACAATAATAGGACTGCTTTAGAAGGCTTTTATAAATATTACATGACCTCATGTGTGCAAAGCTGAGGAATCTGCCTATTCCAGGCTACATTCTCAATGAACATCAGTTATCCATATTGTAGTTCATCTGGCAGTTTTAGGATTTTCTCTTTGCTTCTAATATTTTTGCATTTCTCTACTTTGTTTATGGGTTTACTCTTATACAACCTGCTCAAGATGTGGTGTGTTCCTTCAATCTTATGACCCACATCTTTTTTAAATTCTGCAGTACTTTAATTTTTTTTAATATTTTTATTTTATGTGCATGCATGTATTGCCTGCATGCAGGTAAGTGCACCCATGTCATGCAATGCCTGTGGAGGACAGAAGAGGCTGTCGGATGCCCTGGAACTGGAGTTACGGACAGTTGTTAGCCGCCATGTGGGTGCTGGGATTCGAACCCGGGTCTTCTGCAAGAACAACCAGTGTTCTTAACTGCTGAGCCATCTCTCCAGCCCCAGTACTTTAATTTTTAAAATTTATCTTTATGTGCATGAGTGTTTTGCCTGCATGTATGTAAGTGCACCCATCACGCAATACCTGTGGAGGCCAGAAAAGGGTGCTGGATCCCCTGGGACTGGAGTTATAGATGGTTGTGGGTGCTAAGAACCAAACTAAGCCCTCTACAAAAGTAGCCAGTGCTCCCATAATGCTGAACCATCTCTCTTATCCCTTAATTTTGTTTTAAATTTCATGTGTAAGCTGGGCATGGTGGTGTACACCTTTGATTCCAGCACTCAGGAGGCAGAGGCAGGCAGATCTCTGAGTTCAAGGCCAGCCTGGTCTACAAAGTGAGTTCCAGGCCAGCTGGGGCTACAGGGAGACCCTGTCTAAAACTAAATGAATAATAAATAAATTTCATGTGTATGAATGTCTTGCCTGCATGCATGCATGTATATATGTGTACCACTTGTGTCCAGTGCCCAGAGAGGCCAGAAAAGGGCATTTAATTCCCTGGAACTGGAGTTACAGATGGTTGTGAGTCACTAAAGTGGGTACTAGGAATTGAACCCAGATATTCTGCAAGAGTAGCAAGTGCTCTTAACTGCTAAGCCATCTGTCCAGCCCCGAATTCTGTAATGCTTTTAACAATTATTATGGTGACCCTGTCAAATGTGAAAACACAGCTCATACATCAAAGAGAACAAAAGATAGCGCATTGTGTAGCGAAATGTGAGTGACCATGACCCAGGAACACAGTTCAACCTTCTCCAAATGCCTTTTTCCTAATGTGGTAATAGTTTATTGACAGTTTTATAGTAACAGAACAAAGTTATAAATTAAGGCATTTTTCCAATGCAATGGTGGAAACATTGGGCAGGCAGGTAACAGAAAAGAGGGGAGGTCTCGGTTCAGGCCTCAGATGTTATCTGCTGGCATTCTTAGCCTTAGGGTTCATGAAAGCTAGGGGTCTGTTTGCATATTCCGAAAGAATTTATTATTACATTTATTTTGTATGTGTGTGTGCACACATGAACACACAGAGGTCAGAGGACAACTTGCAGAAGGCAGTTCTCTCTTTCATCATGTGAGTTCTAGGTCATCGAGCTTGGCAGCAAGAGCCTTTATCCACTCAGTCATGTCACCAAACCCTTTCCAGAAGGATTCATCTAATAGAAGGATGTTAGGTCACATAAAGGTAGGCAATAAATGTCTGTTTAGGGGCTAAGATAGCCCAAGATAGTTTGGTGCAGGCACTGCAACATCCCGGCTCACCACAATCCCTGAGGTTTTGATCAGTCCATCAGCTTGCAGAACATTTAACACAGGTACAGATTCTTCTGGGAACTTCAGTCCACATCCCCCATTCTTTTTTTTCCTGTTGTTACTCATTAGATGCTAGATTTTTTTTAAAAAATGATATCCTTCAAATCTCAACTTTCTCCATATTTTCTATCTTTTGCAATCTCCCTGAAATGTTTTCAGACTGTTCCTCCAAATTGAGTCTCCAACTATTTAACTCATTTATTTAACTCATTTTCACTGACTTGTTCAACACAGTCTTAAAATGCAGAATATTTTTTTAATTTAAAAATTTTTATGTGTATGCGTGTATTGCCTGCATGTAGGTAAGTGCACCCATGTCGTGCAATGCCTGCGGAGGTCAGAAGAGGCTGTCGGATCCCCTGGGACTGGAGTTACGGTCAGCTGTTAGCTACCATGTGGGTGCTGGGATTCGAACCTGGGTCTTCTGCAAGAACAACCAGTGTTATTAACCACTGAGCTATCTCTCCAGCCCAAAATGCAGAGTATTTTAATGGCCACAAATGATTCCCTTTCCTATAAACCACATCCTTCGTTACTGTCTTCCTACACTAACTATGGTCTGGTCTTAGGACTAACTGGCTGCAGGAGGGAAATGTGATGCAAACAGGGCCTTGACCAGCACTGGCAACCGGAGGCCTCAGATTGGCCGCTCAAGAATGTTGTGGCTACCATAAGCTAAAAAAAAGAAGTGTAGAGCCGGGCGTGGTGGCACACGCCTGTAATCCCAGCACTCAGGAGGCAGAGGCAGGCAGCTCTCTGTGAGTTCAAGGCCAGCCTGGTCTACATAGTGAGTTCCAGGACAGCTGGGGCTACAGAGACCTGTTTCAAAAAGACCGAAAAAAAAAAAGTGTAGGTTGGTCTGTTGGGTCACAAGAAATAGGTCACGGAGTCCCATTAAGGCAGCCAATACATTGTAGCTGGTAGCCAGCACTAACTGCCAGGCAAGCCAGGCCACTCCAGACTAACCAGCTCCAAATTGACCCTATACATCCTTTGTCCTTTGGCCTTGTGGGGATAAATGATGCTGCAACAAGTTGGCCCTTACTGATTTCTACATCTTCCTTTACATTACAGAAACTTTTGAAGTCTCAGTGTTGGAACTACTGTTTCTAGTAATTAAGGATTCCTAGCTTTGTAGTGGTCTGTTTGCCTATAGGCTGTGTAATCTCTGATTAATTGCTCATCTCTGTGGGAACGTTTCCTGTTAGAGTCCTATGTGCTCGGATCTATGGTGCAGTTTGAAATTTATCTCTACAAACTACTACAGATACTTCAAAATTGATGGATTCAAAAGTTAGATTCAGAGTTCCAATTTCCAGGGCTGGAGGTGGCTCACTCAGTAAAGTGCTTATCACGCCAGGCTCGGCAGTGCACGCCTTTAATTCTAGCACTTGGGAGGCAGAGGCAAGTCGCTCTCTCTCAGACTGTTTTACATAACAAGTTCCAGGTCAGACCCTGTCTCAACAAAACAAAACAAAAGACTTGGGTTTGAATCCCTGGGACCCATGTTACAAACCTGGCACAGCATCAACATGCACCTATATTCCTAGCACTGAGGAGGCAGACAGGAAGATCCCTAGTGCTTGTTGACCAGCAAGTCTAGCCAAACTGGTAAGCTCCAGGGTTGCTAAGAAACCCTGTCTCAAAAAATAAGGTGGGGCCAGTGAGATGACTGGGTAAGTCAAGGCCTGCAGCCAAGCCTGACAACCCAAGTTCAATACTCAGGACCCATATGGTGGAAGGAGAGAGCTTACAGGCAAGGGGTGGTGGCACACACCTTTAATCCCAGCACTCCAGAGACAGAGAGGCAGGTGGATCTCTGTGAGATGGAGGTCAGCCTGGTCTACATAGTGAGCTCCAGGCCAGGTGGGGCTTCAGGGAAACCCTACCACAAAAAAGGGGGGGGAGGAGAGAACTAACTCCCAAAGTTGTCACCAACCTCCATAATATGGCATGCGTGCCCATATACACATACACACTAAATAAAAAAGTAACAAAAATTTAAAAAAATAAACATCAGGTGTGGTGGTACACACCTTTAATCCCAGCACTTAGAAGGCAGAGGCAGGTGGATCTCTGAGTTTGAGGCCAGCCTGGTCTAGATAGTGAGTCCCAGGCCAGCTGGGGCTTCAGGGAGACCCTGTCTCAAAAAGACCAAAAAAAAAAAAAAAAAAAAAAATTAAGGTGGAGAACAAGTAAGGAAGACCACTGACACTGACCTTTGTCCCTGACATACCCTGTAGATAAGCCTCTTCCTTACTGGGCTTTGGAAGCCACTACAGTACCTATAGTTTTGCCTTTATAAGAATGTCATATAAGAGGCTAGAAAATGGCTCAGCAGTTAAAAGCATTGACTGGTCCTGCAGAATACCAGGGTTCAGTTCCCAGCACCCACCTGGTAGCTAACAACAGTCCCTAACTCCAGTTCCGGGGGATTCAATGTCCTCTTCTGTCTTTCCCAACACAGGTGCACTTACATACATGCAGGCAAAACACTAATGCACATAAAATTAAAAAAAAAATAAGTCTTTACAAAAGAGAAGGGCACATAAATTGGGGCTGGCAAAATGGCTCAGTGGTTGACGGTGCTTGCTGCCAAGCCCTGATGACCTGAGTTGGCTCCCAGAGACCCACATGATAGAAGGAGAGAATAGACTCCCACAAATTGTCCTCTGACACTACACTTGCATTTTGGCACACACAGGTAAGTACAGAATAAAAATGAAAACTAAGAAATAAAAAAGGATGTTATGTAAATGTAAGTAGCCAGGACCTGACTTCCTTCACTTGAATTAAAAGTGCACTTGAGCTGGGCATAGTGGCCCTGATGAAATCAAACTAAAGCCTCCCCCCCAGGTCAAAGTGGATTCAAACCAAGTCTCCCAGACCAAAGAATATTCTGGGAAGCTGTACAAGGAAGTAAGATGTAAAATCTAACTGCTGAGAAAAAGCTGACCTTTTCATGCTCTGTGCACAAGCTGAAAATCACCCAAAACTTCCCCCTCCCACTGCTGCCGGCCCCCTCCCACTGCTGCCGGTTTTGGTTTGTGGTTTTTGCCTTTAAAAGAAGCCTGTAAGCTGAGCTCTGGGCTGCTGCTCTCTCTCCGAGTGAGGCAGAAGCCCGTCTGCGCAAATGATTAAATCCTCTTGCTTGTTGCATCTCCTGGTCTTGGGACTGAGTCATTGGGGTGTGACTTTCCATGGACCTTGGGTACCCCAGACCGGGGGCCCAACAGCCCACATACCTTGGGAGACAGAGGCAGGCAGATTAGATCAAAGCCAACCTGGTCTACACAGTGAGTTCCAGGCCAGCTAGGGCTACAGGGAGACCCTGTCTCAAGAAATCCAAACCAAACCAAATAGAAATGCACTTGAGAACCCTAACCCGTGTTGCTGTGGACACCAGGCAGCTTACCTTTTCTACTGACTATACAGGTGAATTAATTTGTTTATGCATTCCCTAGCTGAAGGCATTTAGGTTGTTTCCAATTTTTAGGGATTATGAATATGGCTGATTTGTTTGTTGGGACAGGGTCTCACTATGCTGAGACAGGATCTCACTGGCACTCACAGAGATCAGACTGAGATTAGAGGTGGTGCCACCAGGCCAATAATAATTTGTATACCAGTTCTTGTGTGAATAAAAGTCTCCATTTTAGATGCTGGATTTGACTTGCCACTATTTTGCTATAGATTTCTGTGTCAAAGATAAATCAGAGATATTAATCTGTAGTTTCATGATAATCTTTGTCTTGTTTTCATATCAAAGCAAGCCAGGTCTTTTGTTTGTTTTCTGAGACAGAGTCCCTGTTGCCCCAGCTATCAGAGAACTTGCTATGCAGACCAGGCCTCCCCTGGCCTAATTCAGGTCTTATAAAAGTTTCATCTCCTCTATTTTGGAATTGTTTTGTTTTGTTTTCTGAGGAAGGCTGGAATTGGAACCCAGGGCCTCAGGCATGCTAGCTAGGCACTTTTCCACAGAGCCACATCCCCAACTTCTCTTTCTTAAAATGTTTTAAGTTGGGGCTGGAGAGATGGCTCAGTGGTTAAGAGTACTGGTTGCTCTTGCAGAGGACCTGGGTTTGATTCCCAGCATCCACATGGCAGCTAACAACTGCCCATAGCTCCAGTTCCAGGGAATCTGATGCCCTCTTCTGACCTCTGCAGGCACTGCATGACATGGGTGCATGCATGCAGGCACTCATACACACAAAATTTAAAAAAAAGTTTTAAGTTTTAAGCTGTATTTCCATACTATTTTAATGTCTGAAGTAATGTGCTTTAGTTTCTGATTTTGGCAATGTGTTTTCTCTTTTCTTTTTCTGTTTTTAAAATATTTATTTTTTTTATGTGTATGAGTATATTACCTGCATGTATGTAAGTGTACCATGTCATGCAATGCCCGCAGAGGCCAGAAGAGGGTGTTGGAATTGAACCCAGGTCCTCTGCAAGGGCAGTCAATGCTTTTAACAGCTGAGCCATCTCTCTAGAACCCACCTCCCCTTTTAAATCTCTTTTTTCTTAATCAGTTGAGGTTTATGGGATTTTTTATTGTTGTTGTTTGTTTTTGTTTTTTGTTTTTGTTTTTTTGAGACAGGGTCTCCCCGTAGCCCCAGTTGGCCTGGAACTTACTATGTAGCCCTAGCTGGTCTCAAAGTCACAGAGATCCACCTGCCTCTGCCTCCCAAGTGCTGGGATTAAAGGCCTATGCCACCACGCCTGGCAGGCTTCATTATTTTCAAAGAAGCAGTGCTTAATCTCATTTAGAGGCTCTTGAAACATCACTGATCTTTAGTTATTTTATTCCTTGTCTGCACTGATTTCAAAGTGTTTTTTCTAGTTTCTTAGAAGTGAAGCAAACATCATTTCTAATGCCCTTAATACTAAGAAGGCCCCTTGCTATTCCCCCTCCACCCCTCAAATGCCTGACAGGTAGGGTAGTGTTGGTTTTTCTTTTATTTGATTAAAAACTATTCTCTAGTTTCATTGAGACTTTTTTGACCCACAAAAGAATGTGATTCAATTCCCAAATATTTGGGATTTTCTCAGGTATCTTTATTATTTTTAGCTTAATTCCATTGTGGTTGAAGAACAGGCTTAGATAAGTTCAACTCCTTCAAACTTACCTAGGTCTGTTTCATGGCACAGAATGTGATCTATTTGCAAAAGAATAGTCTTGAAAAGAATGTGTGTTCTGCTGCTGCTGGGTAGAGTGTTCTACAAATGTCCATCAGGTCAACAGCTGACAGTGCTTCTTGGCTTTCCTCTTCCTTACTGATTCTGTTGAATGAGAGTGTAAAAGTAGGAGCCTGCAGATCACGAAAGTCTTTTCAAGTTCAGGAGTCTGACACCCTGAGTTACAAGATGTTATCAAAGTTCCGTGATGTTAATAAATGGAGTTTTGTATTATTAAATTGTTTTTAAGAAAACTTAGAAGATAGGTGAGAGAGGAGCCAAACCAGTCAGGAAAAGACAACATAGAGGCTTTGAACAATAATTAAGGAGAAAAGGGTACTTAGGGTACCTAAGGCAGGGGGAAGCAGACAAATGAGCTGGTAAGATGGAAGAATCACCAAGTCTGACAGCAGGACGCTGGTGGAGAAGCAGGGGAAAACACATAAGGGCCTCAGTTTCTGACCTGAATCCTAAGTACATGGGGAAAAGTTTACCAAAATGAGTAACAACTGGAAAAGAAATTGATCGGGCAGAAAGGATGAATTCCCAACTTCAACCTGTCTAGATTAAGGTTCTTTAATATTCATGTAAGATGATCAAAAAGTGAAGTGGGTTTGGCAGAAAGATCCACTGTACAGATACAAATGTATGATTCACCAACATATATTTCTCAAACCATGGGTCTAGATGAAGTTCTAAAGAAGAGGGTATAAAGGCTGGAGAGATGGCTCAGGAGTCAGGAGCATGTGGCAGCTTATAACTGCCTGTAACTCCAGTTCCAGGTGATCTAAAGCCCTCTTCTGGCCTCCAAGAGCACCAGGTATGCATGTGATACATATACATACATGCAGGCAAACCCATACATAAAATAAAAATAAATCTTTTTTAAAAATTAAAGAACAGGGTACGAAGTGTTACTCAACATGTCATCCAAAGACTATCTGCTCAGGTTCTTAATAAAATGCAGATTCCTAGATACCACTCTACATTTAATTTCTCTGCTCTAAGTGTCCCAAACTGAAGCCATGGTGTTGGCAGGGCTGCTTTTCCTTCCTGGCTTCTCTAAGGAATGTCCAACTCTACCTCATTCACGTTTCAGGCAGAATCCAGTTCTTTCTGGTTATTGGTTGATGAATCCAGCTCCATTCTGCCGTCCTCATCTCTTGGCTCCTAGACGCCTCCCCCTGGATCTCTGAACTTCCTCCCCTAGATCTCTGAACTTCAACAGCCTGTTCCCTCCTCATTGCCACATCTGCACCTCGCTTGCATTCCTGTTCCACTTTAAGGGTCTATGTGTGATTATGGTAGATAATGATCTTACTGGTACAGGCGTGGGCTAAGCAAAGGTAATGCGAAAGGAATATGATCAAAACACATTATATGCATGTATGAAATTGAATAAAAACATTTGTATAAAAAAACTCCCCATTTAAAGTCTGTAAACTTAATTCCATCTGCAGGTCCTTTTACCATTTATAAAAAATATAATCACAGGCTCCAGGAATTAGAGTATGGGCATCTTTGGGGGCTGCCAAGATTGTGCCTACTATAAGCTACCGTAAGCATTTTGAATTAGTCTTTCTGTAGACAATTTTCAAACTCGTGTAACTACTCAGGAGTGAAAACGCTTGGTCATGGGGAAAATACATGCTTAATGTTACATAACACTGATAAGTATTTTTAACAACTGTAACCAGCAAAGTAGGAGAATGAAGGCTCCAGCTATTCTACAGACTTGCCAATATTTGATTTTAGTCTTTTTAGTAGGTATCTTACAGTACCTCACAATTTGAAATGCTCAGAAAACCATCTTGACAGCACATTGTCAAAAGCATATCAACCATTTACATTTACCTTTGTGAAGTATCCAAATTTTTATTTATTTTTATTTTATGTATATGAGTGTTTTGCATGCATGTACGTAAGTGCACCTGTGTGTGCAAAGTAGGCCAAAAGAGGGTGTTGGATCCCCTGGAACTAGAGTTCCAGATGGTTGTTAGCTGCCATTTGGGTCCTCTGGAAGAGCAGCCAGTGCTCTTAACCACTGAGTCATCTTTCCAGCCTCCTGTTCAGGTCTTTTGCTCACTTAAAATGGTTTTTCAGATGAGTTATCAGTTCTTTATACATAAGTTTAATTTTTTTAGATGAGTTATCAGTTCTTTACACATTTATCAAATGTATGTACATGTTATTTCAACTATCTTTTCCAAGTCTTGTCTATTCTTCTTTTTTAAAGTTTTTAAAAATATATTTTTTTTATCTTATGTGTATGAGTGTATTGCCTGCATGTAAGTAAATGCACCCTTGTCACGCAGTGCCTGCAGAAGGTCAGAAGAAGGTAGTACTGAATTCCTTGGAACTGGAGTTACACATGATTGTTAGCTGCCATGTGGGTGCTGGGCCCGGAACCCAGGTCCTCTGCAAGAGCAGCCAGTGCTCTTAACCACTGAGCCATCTCTCCAGCCCCCTATTCATTTCTTTAAAGGTACCTTTTGATAAACAGCTTAAATTTTGACAGAATATCTCTACCAATTTTTTTCTTTAGTGTCTACTGTATTCTGTATCCCATCTGACAAACTAAAGCCTACATCGTGTCATCTTTTCACATTATTTTAGCTAAAAGATGTTTATCTTTTATGTTTAGATCTATGCTCCATTCCAAGTTAATTTTTATATATTGAGTAAAACAGAAGTTGAGATTGAACTTTTTTCTATATGGCGATCCAAAAGTTCCAATAGAATGTGCTGAAAAATGTTCTTTGACCCAGTGAAATGACTCTATACCTTATTCAGAACTCAACAGAGCTATTTCTAGACTCGAAGCCATTCCACTGACCTATTCCTGTGTTCTTAAATAAGTAGCACAGGGGGCTGGAGAGACGGCTCAGCGGTTAAGAACACTGGTTGTTCTTGCAGAAGACCCAGGTTCGAATCCCAGCACCCACATGGCAGCTAACAACTGTCCGTAACTCCAGTCTCAGGGGATCCGACAGCCTCTTCTGACCTACGTGGGCATCGCACAACATGGGTGCTCTTACCTACATGCAGGCAATACATGCACACACATAAAATAAAAATAATAAAATTTTTTTAAAAGTAGCACAGGGAAGATCATGTTTGACTTTATAAACACTGCTAAATATAGTTTTAGACTGTCTGGATTATTGAGTTTTATGGTAGGTCTTGAATCTAGGTAGTATAAAGTCCTCAGTTTTGTTCTTCCCCTCCCTCCCTCCCTCCTTCTCTCTCTCTCTCTCTCTCTCTCTCTCTCTCTGTTCCTGGGAATCATGATTATGGTTACATTAGATCTGAAACACTACCTGCAACTAGAGAACAGAGGAGAAATTCTGATGAAACTGAGGACACAAAAATAAAATGAGACATTCTAAGTATAAAAATGAAACACATTTCAAAGTTCCATGAATTTAGCAACAGTGTTGACCCTGGGATGTTCTTTAGGACAGCATCACTGTCCTGAGTGGAGAAGAAATCTGACCAAAATGGGACATCATTTCACCCTTCATCATCAACAGTAAAGCCTCAACTGGAGCTGGCACACAGGTTACTGAGTAAAGACTGTATCAGCCTTCTTCCCTCCAGTTAACTGTGGTTGTTGAATGACAGTCAACGAATGGAAAGTGTACGTGCCACTTCTGAATGTGTCCTTAAAGAGTATGTACCTTTCTTTGTCCTTCTCTCCCCCTTCCTTCTAGAATAAGCAGGTGACAGTGGGATTAAAGCATCTGCCTTAATCATGCAGCATATGCTAATGACAATGGAGTGGCAAGACTGAAAAGTCAAGTCCCTGGTGCCACGCAGCTACTGTTACAACAGCCATGGACCACCTAGGCCATCACATTTTCCTTTTTTATCGTTGTTTGGTTTTCCTTTTTGTGTTTTGTTTTGTTGGCTTTGGTTTTTTGAGACAGAGTCTTCCTGTAGCTCCAGATGGCCTATAACTCGATAAATAGACAAGGATGGTCTCGATCTTCTAGACATCTGCCTGCTGCCTCCCAAGTGCTAGAGTTAAAGGCCCACACCATTGTACACAGCCTATAACACATTTTCTGTGTAATATAGCTGAATCTAATCCCAATCTACCACAGCATTAAATGCCTACATGCCAGTGACACATCCTGACAAGCACCTTGAGCTAGTACTATGTCCTCAGACACATCAACTGCATTTCCCCATCTCCAACCAAACACCCGCACTTGGTCTGACAGGCCTTTCAAATTTAATTGTCCAAAACAGAATTATTTTTTTCTTCTCAAATTCTTCCTCCACTAATCTATCACCATCAATCAAATGGTAAGGAGTTCTATTTAGAAACAGTCTACCTGAGCCGGGCATGGTGGTGCACACCTTTAGTCCCAGCACTTGGAAGGCAGACGCAGGCATATCTCTGTGAGTTCAAGGCCAGCCTGGTATACAAAGTGAGTTCCAGGTCAGCTGGGGCTAGAGGGAGACCTTGTCTCAAAAGGAGGAAGGGGGGAGGAAGAGGAGGAAGAGGAGGAGGAAGAGGAGGAGGAGGAGGAAGAGGAAGAGGAAGAGGAGGAAGAGGAAGAGAAATAGTCTACCTTAGTAGCCCCAGCAAAAACCTTGGATGTTGCTGTTAAGTCCTTGCTTTCCCCCCACCAACTATAAAAACCATGCACAACTCCTGTCCTCTGCCATCAAAACATACCCCAGATCCATTCGCTTTCCTCCACGCTCACTGCTGCTGCTCTGGCCTTTAAGTCACCCTGGATCTATTTTAGAGTGATGCTGCAGCATCCTCAAGGGCACTTTCTGTAACTTGAATCCTTCTAAAGAAAACAGAAGATGATCACACAACACCGTGAATACCACTAAAAAGTGCTAAATGGGGGCTAGAGAGCAGCTCAGTGGTTAAGAGTGCATACTGGGTCCCAAGGCAGACCTCTGCCCATTTAGTAGGATAAAGCTGAGATCTCAGCAGACCGCCAGAGTGCCTGTTCCAGCCTCCCTCTGGCACAAGGGCTGAGAACTCAGGGAACTACCTGAGAGCGCCTGGATCCTGCCCCCACATGGTGATAACGGTTATACAATTTGGGAGTCTTTTTAGATAGACTCACTGAAGGGGTACTCCAATTGCCTCACCCTGTGTCCCTGTTCAGCATGGAAGAAGCCAGAGCGGTCTGTGTAACAATTCCATATCAGCAATTTGGGTAACTTCTTCAGAGGATGGTGTGATAAGAATAGGAGGTAGGAATTGGCTGGGCAGTTAGGGTAAAAAAGACCCCAAAGAAAAGTAGCCTTGGCTAAAAGTCAAAATGTCCTTGGGCCTCTTAGCAACATACTCTGTTCCAAAGGCCAAAAATGACAAGAGTATTTGGGACCTCTTATCCAATCCCTAGAAGATTTTAGGGCTACCTCTTCAGAGGGGGGAGTGTTAAAGTGGCAAAAAGCCCCATTGAAAAAAGAAAGACAGACTATATGGGAGGTGTTGGAGGGGAGGTAGTAGGCGTGGATTTGATCAAAACACCTAACATGCATGCATGAAATTCTCAACAAAGTTTTTTAAAAAGTTAAGAAATAATAATATACATATATGCATGTATATGTGTATATATATACATATACATATACATACATATGTGCATACTGGTCTTGCAGAGGACCAGAGCTCAATTCCAGGTACCCAGGCAGTTCACAACCACCTACAACTCCAGCTCCAGACAGATCTGTTGCCTCTGACCTCCAGGCACACACACAGAGATGCACATATAACTTAAAAACAAAAATATTTTTAAAGTGCTATATGTCAAATACTATGTAAATTTTACCACAATAAACCAAAAAAAAAAAAAAAAGAAATCTTTCTGAGAAACAACAGTCTCCTTTTTCCCTCCCCAAGTAACCTACAGGTATGCCTTCCACATTTAGGTCCTTAATTTATCTAGAAATTTCTATTGTGAATGGTATGAATAATTCTGTCTTTGCTCCAAATAGAGACTACATAACTCAATGTCATTTATGAAGCACTTTACACTCTTGCTTTGTGAAATCACTTAGTAGTAGTAAATTAAGCTCATATGTCCATGAGTGCTTTTCTAAGCACTATTGTCTCATGAATCTCCTTTTCTATCTCAGAACCAATACCATACTATCTTACTACGGATATTATATTCAGTTTTGACTCCTGATAGGAAGAAAGTGTTATTTATAATTTTCTTCTTCAAAATTGACTTAGTTATCCTTTCTTTTGCTTTCTATGTAAATTTTAGGCTTAGCAGATCAAGGTCTGTGAAAAGTCACGTGATTTTTAACTGCCATTGCAATAAATTTACAGCATTGTGAACAACAATAATGTTTCTGATAGTAAGCCTTCCCATCCATGAATAGTGTTTATCTTCCCATTTACTGGTCTTCTTTTATGAATTTCAGTAGAGCATAATAATTTTCTTCCTACAGAATTACGCATCTTTAGGTTGATCTATTTCTAGATAACTTTAGTTCTGAATGCCATTAGGAACAGTGCCTCCTGGCTCATTACAGCTGGTGTAAAGAAGTTTAATTTTGAAATCTTCCCCAAGGCTATTTCCGATCCCTCCTAGCCAAAGTAGCCCTTCCAGTCACTGTCACATCCCATCTGACTGACTGGTCTCTGGTTTAGAGTTTTTCTGTTCCCAGTAAAATTACTGTCCTACCATTGCACCCCATGTCTACAATAGTGTCTTGCACATTGTTCAGGTGTTCAGATATGTTTGTTGAATACGTTTTAAATCTGGTTGATTTGTAGAAACAGACATTAAAAAGCAGGTTCTGAGGTGAGGGTGAGAGATGAGAACCAGTTCAGTATGAGAGGTGTTCAGATTACTCACCAGTCATTAATGTGCAGACGTCAGTCCAGGTCAAAGGTAGAGTGCCCGGACGAGACACTCATGAGAGGGAGAACTGATTTTCAAGGAGGAAAATGTAGGCAAGAAAACAAGCAAAGCAAAGATACTTGGGGGGATTAAACAAATTTAAGCATGTGTGCAACCCGATTTGGAAAAGAACAACAGGAGAGAATTTCAGGGACCTTGGCTGTTGAGATGGCTCGCAGGTGATGCCGCCTGACAACTGAGTCTGATCCCCAGAACCCACAAGCTAGAAAGAACTAACTCCCACAAGTTGTTCTCTGACCTCCACACATGCACCGTGGCACATACATACACACATACATACACAAATAATTAAATGCAATAAAAATTTTTACAAAGAAATATAAAGGGCCGATAGAGGGAAATAAGGGGAAAGACCAGAATGACAAAAGCAACAACCTCCTACCTCAGCTGGTAAGAGCACAGCTCCATGAGACTACAGGTGAGATTTGGGGAATGAGGGTAACTTTAGAACCTTCTAGAGGCTTTCACCTTAAATTGAGCATGGCTGGGTTTAGAAACCTTATCATCTGTCCATCTAGCCAATTTCCCGGGTCGGATAAGGGCCAGAAGCTGTGGTCAGGAACGCTCAGGTGTGACAACTGAGGCTGGTCCTTATCTTTTCGGGAACCGAGTGCAGGCTCCTCAGCAGCAACCAGGGCTGCAGCGACCATCCGGGGCTGCAGCGACCATCCCGGGCTGCAGCCACCATCCTGGAGGACCAGGCAGAGGCCCCCACGCCCACGGCAGGTCACCGGTTCCCTCGAGGCCGTGCGACCTCCCCGGGGCGCCCCGCCCGTGAAAGGCCATCGCCCTCCCCGCAGCGCCAGACTGGGCCAACGCCGTCGCCCGCCCACGAGCCCGCCCACCCGTCCTACCTGCTGGCGCGTGGACTCCGCCTGCCCCGACCGCTCTCCGGGGACGTAGGCAGCCGAGCAGCCCACCCTCCTCGGCGGCTGGCAACCAAGGCCTTTCCCAGCCGCCGTCGGCACGTAGCCCCGCCCCCTGTTCCCTTAGCCCCGCCCAGGGCACGCCCCTCCGGGGCGTCCCACCCACAGGAGCGACCCAGGCGTGGTGACGTAGAGGCGCAGGCGCACTGGGTCTGAGACGTTGGGACGCTACCTGCGTGTGTGGGCGGAGGAGTGTGGCCGAGGCTCTGAGCTGCGGGGAAAAGTGGGTTGTGTGGGACGCTGCAGCGTCGGGAATCGGGAGGGGAAAAGACTACGGTGCCGCGCACGTGTCCCGGTCCCGCGTGGCAGGACTGTAGCGCACGTTGTCATGGTTTCTCGGGGGTCCAAGGGCTTGTGCCCTGGTCCCGAAATTGAACCGTCTTGAGGCCCTTCTCGGAAGGAACTACCATACTATAATTTATGCCTCTCAAGGGCTTGCTTTTTTGGGGGGGTGGGGGGGTGGTCTTTTTGAGACAGGGTCTCCCTGTAGCCCCAGCTGTCCTGGAACTCACTATGTAGACCAGGCTGGCCTTGAACTCAGAGATCCGCCTACCTCTGTGGGCTTGTCTTTTTAATCATTCTGGTTAGGAAGAAAACCATTTGCCTTGGTTTACACTTGGGTTGGGCTCACTGGTGTAGGGTGATAGTGATTGCTTTCTTAGAATTAGTAGGTCTGGGTAAAATTTTTTAAAAAATTTGTAACTTAGTTTTGTGCGTTACTAAATTTGTTTATGTGCATGAGTGTGTTGCTTGCATGTATGTTAAGTGTCTTGCGGAGGTCAGAAGAGGGCTTCGGACCCCTGGAAATGGAGTTAAGGACTATTGAAAGCCGCCTTGTGGGTGCTGGGATTCGAACCTGGGTCTTCTGCAAGAGCTGCCGAGCCGTCTCTCCAGGCCCCTGTATGCCTTCTTCATGTTAGCTTTTTGATAGGCTTAACTTTAATAGTATCATTTATTATTTCGTCTCTCTTCAAAGTATGAAGGTGAAATTTTTAAATTGTGTCACTTTATCTTTTATTAGCATTCTTGAAGTCATCTGCACATTCTGCCTGGGAAAAGATGGTCAACGTCTTGAAAGGAGTGCTTATAGAATGGTTAGTAGTTACGAGTTTTAAATTTACACATTGGATCTTGATTTACATAAGACTTTTCTGATACTGTTTTGCTTTATTGATCTGAAATCAAGTCTTCAATTTTCAGTGTACTTAATAAATGAGACAGATTTTGTTCTTATGTTTCTTGCTGATGATACATTCATTGTCTCTGTTGAATTGATATAATTAGCATTTTTCCATTAATTTGTGATCAGAGACAGTATATTTGTTTAGCCCTGATTAGAGAAGAATGTTTAAGGTTGGCATTCTCCTCAGACTGTCCAGAAATTGCCTGGAATTTAAGGCCCTGCTTCCCACGGTCTTGCCTTTTAATCACTCTCCTGGATAGGAAAAGAAGTCATTTGAATAATAAACTGTCCTACACTTGGTTTGGGCTCCAGGACTGAGCCTTGAGATGTGAAACCAATCAGGAACTTAATGAAGTCTGTACCTACAGATTGTTCTATTTGAAAAGAGAACAGAGAGCAAGTTGGAGCAGGTCTCTTGAACACCTTAGCACATCTTCCAGAGGAGAAACAGAAACCACAAGGGTTTCTAGAGTTGAGTTCCTCAAAGTAATCTTAAAATATAGGATGTAGTTGTCACCCAATTTTAAAACTTGAACTACTGATTCATTTTTGCTCAGCTTTCACTTGATTGATTGGAAACCCTTCTCTCTGGCTACTCCAGTTGTCTGGAAATGCTACTCTCTGCCTTTCCCTGGGTGCTATTTACTGTGATGGCAAAGTTGAGGGAGGGGCAAATCCTGAGACACCGGCAACATTAAGAGCAGCATCTGTGCAGTAGGAATAGCATTTAAGCCACTTATATAGTCTTAAATGTTCTGGTACCTACATTAAAAAGTAAAATGAAACAGGTGAGGTTATTTAATCCAATTAACCAGAAGCATTCTTTGAGCACGTACTAAGTCTGAAAACTTCTTCAAAGTGAGACTGGGAGACTCAGTAATTAAGGGCACTGGCTGCTATTGCAGCAGACCTGGTGTGGGTCCCAGCACGCACGCATGCACGCACGCACGCACGCACGCACGTATCTAACAACCCTTGGTAACTCCGTTTCCAGGGTATCTGACCCTCTTTTCTGGCATCTGCAGAATTTTTAAAGATTTTTCCCAAGGCTTATCAAACACCAAAATCTAAGGCTGGGGTACTGGAAGTATAGCTCAGTGGTAGAGCTTGTGATTGAAGGCCTGGTTTCAAGCCTCAGTCCCAAAAAAGAAAAAAAAAACACTACCTCCGAGACTGGGTAAAAAATATTTACAAATTTGTATTTTTATCTCAAACCTGAGATTAGTGAAAATATCTTCCCTTTGGGGACCCACTGTCAAAAACCAGGCTTGCACTTTGCATTTTCTCAAATCTACACAATCGTGGCAATTATGGAAGCAAGCAGCATACACCTAGCACACTTCCATGACCAGTTCAGGTGCTAGAGCAGACCTCTGGTGTGCAGTTGCCATTGGTTTGGCAGTGTCTCAGAGGACATGTTACAGTGGAGTAAATTCCCAGCAGTTTACAGCACAAGGAGAGTACATGTGCTCTGAGTCCATACTTACTCCATGGGCTTTGTGAGAAGCAGGTAGGAGCTGACAGAAACCCAGTCTAACTGTTCTCTTTACAGTAAGTCTTGTTATTCTTGCTTCCTGGGTAGGGCCGTGTTTCCAAGGCAGCCAGAACAGTGCTTCACACCTTTGTTGCAAAGGTGTAAACATACACCTCTACATTTATTAAACGAAGTTTAATAAACAGAATCAAATCAGATTGTGATCTCAGCCTAAACCCCAAGTGGTTAATATAATTTTAGAGCCCCTCTGTCTCAACAGGGAGAATCTGAGCAGATTGGAGTATGGAAGTGAGGCTGAAAATCACAGCAGTTGCCAGGCGTGGTGGCACACACCTTTAATCCCAACACTCGGGAGGCAAATGCAGGTGGATCTCAGTGAGTTCGAGGCCAGCCTGGTCTACATAGCAAGTTCAGGCCAGCTGGGGCTACAGGGAGACCCTGTCTCAAAAAGACCAAAAAATAAAAATAAAATCACAGCGGTCACTTGGGGTTGGGCCTTGCTGAGGCCAGTACTCGCCTTAGAATCTGTCTTTGTAACAACAAAGCCTAATTGAGATATGAGGAACTGTGGTTCTGGGTAGCTCAGTGTCCCCCCTGGCATCTTTCTTAGGACCTTACATACATACATATTTATTGAGCACCTACAATTTGCTAGACTCTAATATAGAATCCCAAGTCAAACAACTCAAACTCAGAAAACACTTCTGGAACTGTAACTTTTTTTTGTCTGCTTAAATCTGTAAGGCTGTGCTGTCCCTCCACCTCCAGCCCCACCTGCTCTTGCTGCCTTGAGACCCCATTCTCATGCCTACTTGTCCTCTTTGGTTAACCAAAAACTCACAGATTCAGAGACCTCTCCTCCCTTAAACTCTCACTACCTTCTGATTTATATAAGGGGGAAATGAGACAGTTGTGCCATACAACATTCCTTCTACCCTCAGGAAAAACAAACGTTCAAGTACTGTAACCAGTTGACTACTAACCAGGAAGGAGGGCTTACGATAACAAAGTTGTGACTAACATTCTGATTAGATGACACTGCTTACAACTTTGACCAGTTAACTTCTCACAGCTGACAGTATCATCCTGGTAGACTCATTCGATACTAGGCTTTTCAGAATCTTTTTTCAGTGCTGGAGGTTGAACCTAGGGTCCCACAGATGTTAGGCAAGTGCTCCACCACTGACCTCCCAGTTTCCTAAAACCATATTGTCCTTTGCCAGTAGGATTCTCTCAGAGCCCACCCTTCATTTAAAAAGGGGTCGGGGGGAGCACTGAAGAGATGGCTCAGTTAACAGCACTGGACGCTCTTGCAAAAGACCTGGATTCAGTTCCCGGTACCCACATGGTGGCTAACCACTATCCAAAACTCCAGTTCCAGGTATCTGACGCCCTCTTCTGGTCTCTGCAAGCATTGTACAACATGGGTGCGCTTACCTAGATGATGCAGGCAAAACACTCATACACATAAATAAAGCTAATTAAAAAACTTTTTTAAATGGGAGAGCCCTGTATTCAGACTAGAATATTGCAGGCCTTCTGTATTTTATATCAAAATGTCCCTTAAACCTTGAATCTGTGAGGTGTTTTTGAAATAGGGCCTCCCTGTAGCCCCAACTAGCCTGGAACTCCTTATGTAAACCAGGTGGATCAGAGATCCACCTGCCTCTGCCTCCAGAGTGCTGGGACTAAAAGTGTGCCACGCCAGCCATTGCTGCTTTTAACAGTAACTCTTAGTGTAGAATTAGAGTAAATTGGCATCATCTGTGAATTTCACAGAGCTTAAATAGGAACAAAATAATACATCACACTTAAACAGTAATTGCATTATTATAACATCCTGTTTGGATGACCTTATTGCTCTGTTCATTTGGAACTGAAGTATATTTTACAAAACAGCCATTCATCCCATTGGGTAAAGTCTTTCCTTCAAGAAAACAGTGTGTTTTTTATAGGATGTTTGAAGATTCTTGTGGAGCCTCAGCCAGTCAGGACAACAGGGCTTGTCAAGGTCCACTTGAAGCAGCTTGGTTGTACAGCACTGCACTAAGGATTTTGCCCACCTTCATTCTTGCACTGTCAGCTCCTTTATTCCCATCCTAACCTCACCCCGCATTTGTATAGACAAGGAAGAAAACAGTCTTAGAGAAGCTAAGGCTTTCATTCTCTGTCCTGTGGGCCTCCTGGTTTCCCTTCTGTAATATAAACAGGAAGAACCCTCAGGGCCTAATAGAATTGCTCTTTGGGCCATTTGTATGCTTCTTCCCATGGGGTTCTTTCAATAATTGAAATATTTGTTAACTTTACTGAGATTTTTCCATGTATACTGCCACTCCTTTACAATTTTAAATTTTGTGTAACCCCCCAAAATGTGAAATTTTTTGTGTCTACTTAAATATGTGACCTTAGCACTGTGGCTGTGCCATGCTCGCCCCTGCCCTACTGCAAACAACCACTGTCTTTGAAATTTATATCTTTAATTCTCATAAATAGTATGGACGTGAGTATTTTTATTTTGGTTGGTTGAGTTTTTGTTTTTGGTTGATTGGTTGTTTAGGGCTTTTGTTGTTTGTATTGATGAAGAATCTTACTATGTAGCCCTGGCTGGCCTCAACTCAGAGATCTGCCTGCCTCTGCCTTCAGAGTGCTAGGATTAAAGGAATGTAAGTGGTTTTGTAAATTTGTTGCTGGCAAGATATTTCTTATAATGGTTATGCATAAGGACATTCTTTTTTTTTTTTTTTTTTTTTGGTCTTTTTGAGACAGGGGCTCCCTGTAGCCCCAGCTGTCCTGGAACTCACTATGTAGACCAGGCTGGCCTTGAACTCATAGAGATCCGCCTGCCTCTGCCTCCTGAGTGCTGCCACCATACCCGGCATCTTTTTTTTTTTTTCTTTTTTAGAGGTGGAGGGAAGGTCTTTTTGAGACAGGGTCTCCCTGTAGCGCCAGCTGGCCTGGAACTCTCTTTGTAGACCAGGCTGGCCTTGAACTCAGAGATCTGCTTGCCTCTGCTTCCTGAGTGCTGGTATTAAAGGTATGTGCCCCCACACCTGGCCTAAGCCTTTGGCCTGTCTAGTAAACCTGCTGACACTTAAGTAAGTCATTAATACCTGAGCTGAGAGAAAAATGAGAGATTGAATAATAGTTCCAAACTTTAAAAATCATTGAAACATTCTTTATGCTAAATTTTGTGCTCAGGTCTCAGTGGTGTAGATGTCTTAGGATTTGTGTTTGTCTCCACAGTGATCCTGCCATGAAGCAGTTTCTGCTATACTTGGATGAGTCCAATGCCCTGGGGAAGAAGTTCATCATTCAAGACATTGATGACACACACGTCTTTGTAATTGCAGAGCTGGTGAATGTCCTCCAGGAACGAGTAGGAGAATTAATGGACCAAAATGCGTTTTCTCTTACCCAGAAGTGAAAATGCTAGATGTCATGCATTTTGAAATTAGAAACAAACATGAAAGAGTCCCTGCCAAGACTCTTACATGACGTAGGAAAGATTGCAGAATCCTTTATTCAGACAAAAGCCCCGAACTCATTTGTTGTACCATTAGAAAAAATTTTAATTAAAAAAAGAGTCTTAAATAAAAACTGGCTACAATTTGGCATGTATTGTTTATTAAGATATAGTCATGCTGGTAATGTGGCTGAGTTTGTAAAGGCCTTTGGCTAAGCTTGGCAGGGTGTTTGCTTCCAGAGGCCCACACATTAGGAGGCAAGAATGGACTCCCACAGGTTGTCCTCTGACCTCCATGTGTGCACCTTCGATACAAGTAAATCAGTAAATGTAATAGCATAGATACTCCTATCTTTTTAATACCAGTTAAATTCACTAGGAAAATAATGGAGTATTCCTCTATTAAATTATCAGTATAACCTTGATACATATTTTGCTAGTTTCTGTTAACAAGTGTGGATTTTTGTAGCGTGGAGATAGTTGGCTTTGTTTCCATTAGAAAGTTGGCAAAATTACTGTTAAAATGTACCAGGGTCACTGGGCATGGTGGTTGTCCTAGTTTGTTCTTCATTGCTGTGACAAAATACTCCAACCAATACCAACTTGGGGAGGAAAGGGTCCATTCAGCTTACATCTCCCAGGTCATAGTTCATCAGGGAGCCCAAGGTAGGAACTCAGGGCAGGAACCTGGAAGCAGGAGCTGGAGCACAGACCATGGAGGAACGCTGCTTACTGGCTTGCTCCCCTGGCCCCTACTCAGCCTGCTTTCTTATGCAACACAGGCCCACCTGCCCAAGGGTGGCACCACCCACAGTGGGCTGGGCCTCCCACATCACTCATCAAGAAGATGCCCCTCAGACATGGGCACAGGCCAGTCCAATAGAGGCAATTTCCCGATTGAGGCTCCCTCAACCCAGGTGTGTCAAGTTGGCACTAAAGCTATCCAGCACAGTGGTGCACGCCTTTACTCCCAACACTCAGGAGGCAGAGGCAGGTGGATCTCTGAGTTCAAGTCCAGCCTGATCTACATAGTGAATTCCAGGCCAGCTGGGGCTACAGGGAGACCCTGTCTCAAAAAATACCAGGGTGGAAACTTTGGTAGTATTAATTTCTCAAAATAATAAGCACCTACACCAGCTAGCTATGTTGGTGAAGAGGTAACATTAATGTAAGCTACAGTTTGCATTTCCCTGAAAAAATTTTGTCTTTTTGAGACACGGTCTGCCTGTATCTCCAGCTGGCCTGGAACTCCCTATGCAGACCAGGCTGACCTCAAATCCTCAATGATCTTTCTGCCTCTGCCTCCCAAGTGCTGGGATCAAAGGTATGTGCCACGATGCCCAGCGCCCTGAAATTTTTTAATTCAGTCAAAAACAAATAGGAAAGACATACTGGTTTATGTCGAATGTTGGTCATATTTTCTTATCAAGGCAAGTATTTTTTTTTTTTTATGATTTATTTATTTTTGAGTAAGTTCCAGGCCAGTTGGGGCTACAGGGAGAACCTATCTCAAAAAGACCAAAAAAGAAATTTATTTTACTATATGAGTGGTCTGCCTGCAGGTATACCCTAACCCTACCCCCTCCCTTAAACCCCATTTTTATCCATATCTCCCTTATTAAGGCCTGTTTCCTACTGTTGTTCTCTTTCAGGTTCTTTCTTTTCCTTTACCTCGCTGTTTCCATTATCCTGGTTCCTGTAGTTATTTGTACTTACTTATCTTACTTATTTATCAGGGTCTGGTTCTAGGATCCACATATGAGGGAGAACGTATGTCGATTTTTTTTCTGAGTCTGTTACTTCACTTTTTATAACAGTTTCTAGTTCCATTTACCTGCAAATTTCATGATTTCATCTTTCTTTACTGAGTAAAACTCCATCGTATAAATGAACCACATTTTCATTATCCACTCATCAGTT
>NW_008329624.1:3210209-3210855 GCF_000622305.1 Nannospalax galili
CACACTGCTTTCCATAGGGGTTGAACCAGTTTGCAGCCCCACCAGCAGTGGATGAGTGTTCCCCTTTCCCCACATCCTCTCCAACATTTGATATCATTTGTTCTCTTGATCTTAGCCAGCCTGACTGGGGTAAGATGAAATCTTAAAGTGGTTTTTTATTTCCATTTCCCTAATTATTAGTGATGTTGAACATCTTTTAAGATGTTTCATAGCCATCTTTACTTCATCTTTTGAGAACTCTCTGTTCAGCTCCGAGCCCATCTTTTAATTGGGTTGCTTCTTGTCTTGGTTCTCTGTTTTTTGAGTTCGTTATAAATTCTGGTTATTAAACCTCTGTCGGATGCATCACTGGTGAAGATTTTCTGCCATTCTGTGCATTTTCTGTTTGCTCCCTTGGTTGTCTCCTTTGATGTACAGAAGCTTTTTAGTTTAATGAGGTCCCACTTGTTAATTCTTGCCCTTTTTTCCTGGGCTATTGGTGTCCGGTTTAGAAAGTCCTTTCCTACATCTATATCTTGTAGGTTTTCCCCAATATTTTCTTCTAACAGTTTCAGAGTTTCAGACTTTAAATTGAGGTCTTTGATCCATTTGGAATTGACTTTTGTGCAAGATGAAAGATGGGGGTTTAGTTTCATTCTTCTACAGG
>NW_008329624.1:3211596-3212069 GCF_000622305.1 Nannospalax galili
TGGCTGTGGGTTTGTTATATATGGCTTTAATTATGTTGAGGTATGTTCCCTCCAGTCCAATTCTCTCTAGAACATAAAAGCATGTTGAATTTTGTCAAAGGCCTTCTCTGCATCTATTGAGATGACCATAGGGTTCTTGTCTTTGAGCCCAATATACATGTTTATTGACATGTATATTGAACCATCCCTACATCTCTGGTATAAAGCTGACTTGATCATGGTGGATTATCTTTTTTATGTGTGTCTGTATGCGGTTTGCGAGCATCTTGTTGAGAATTTTTGCGTCTGTGTTCATTAAGGATATGGGTCTATAGTTTTCTTTTACCTGGCTTTGGTATTAGTGATGCTGGCTTCATAGAAGGAATTGGGAAGTTCTCCCTCCGTTTCAATTTTTTTTTGAATAAATTAAGTAGAATTGGATAAAGGTCTTCTTTAAATGTCTGATAGAATTCTGCTGTAAATCCATCTGGTCC
>NW_008329624.1:3212686-3213575 GCF_000622305.1 Nannospalax galili
ATTTCAGTTTTCACCCATTCATCATTTAGGAGTGTGTTGTTTAATCTCCACATGTTCATATGGTGACTAGGGCTTCTTTCAGTGTTGATTGTAAGCTTTATTGCATTGTGGTCTGATAGAATGCATGGAATTATTTCAATCTTTTTGGATTCGTTGAGGTTTGTTTTGTGCCCCAATATATGGTAGATTTTGGAGAAGGTTCCATGGGGTGCTGAATATAAATTATGTCCTTTGGTGTTTGGGTGGAATACTCATTAGATGTCTGTTAAGTCCATTTGATATATGGTATTTTTTAATTCAGATGTCTCTCTGTTAAGTCTCTGCCCTGTTGACCTATCTAATGGAGACAGTGGGGTATTGAAGTCCCCTACTATTAATGAGTTGGGATTAATCTGGGTCTTAAAGTCCTGTAGTATTGTTTTTACAAAGTTGGGTGCACCAGAGTTTGGTGATTATATGTTCATGATTGTAATATCTGCTTGGTCTATTCTTCCTTTGATCAGAATGAAGTGGCCCTCTTTATCTCTTCTGATTAGTTTCAGTTTACAGTCTATTTTGTCAGATATTAGAATTGCAACACCAGCTTTTTCCTTAGTACCATTTTATTGGAATAATTTTTTCCATCCTTTCACCTTAAGATAGCGCCTGTCCTTGAAAGTGAGATGAGTTTTTTGCAGACAACAAAAAGATGGGTTTTGCTTCTTAATCCATTCACCTAGTCTATATCTTTTGACTGGGGAGTTCAGTCCGTTGATATTTAAAGTTATTAATGAAGGATGAGTATTGAATCCTGTCATTTTTATTTCTGCTTACATTCTTGACATAGATGTAGTTTTCCACAGTTATACCTTCATTGAATTTCTTTCCTCAACCCCCTGGGTATAGTCAT
>NW_008329624.1:3214829-3240488 GCF_000622305.1 Nannospalax galili
CGATGCAAAGACCGATGGGACGGGAAGAGGCCCCAAGGACTCCTGGGGACTCCACTGATGAGCTGGATTGGTCTGAATGCAAAGGATCAGGAAGAGGAAAGGTCAGCCCCTGTGTCCCAGAAAGAGGCTGGTGGGTGGTGCAGGCCCAGGGAAGCAGAGGGAGGTGAGGGCGGGGCCAGGCCCAGAAGCAGTGTTCCTGGGGCCCAGAGAAGGCACTAAGTTGGATGAAAAGGATCAGGGAGCAGTATTGTTTCCCCAGGTGTCTGGGGCCGCAAGAAAAGGATTGGGGCAAGACCCAAACTAGGAGGAGAGACCGGCAGGGGAGATGGGTGAATGAGGCTGGGGGAGTCAAGGCACAGAGGGCGCAATGGACTTATCCTGGAGAGGGGCCTGCGGGTAGCCTGTTTTACTCTTTTTAAAAGATTAGAAAGAAGCATTCAACTTTGTAGGAAATAGTACATTAGGTTAAGATATATTGCACATGCTTCTATGGTTGAGAAGAGAAACAATAGGAACTTTGTGTCTCTTCTTAAAGATAGTGCCATTGGGATAGGTTCCCATGGCAGGAATTTTCCAGCAGAAAAGAGAGCTTTGGTGATGTTACCTGCAGTCATGTTAAACCCAGTTTCTTTTTTGGTATGTTTATTCAAAGCAGCTACATTGTTCCA
Organism: Nannospalax galili; assembly: GCF_000622305.1. Classification (NCBI taxonomy): domain Eukaryota; kingdom Metazoa; phylum Chordata; class Mammalia; order Rodentia; family Spalacidae; genus Nannospalax; species Nannospalax galili. The sequence goes on from NW_008329624.1 coordinate 3,215,498, forward strand.
TTTTAATTCTTTTGCCCAAGTCTGCACTTTTCCACAGTTTGGTATAGAATGATTCTCACCCATATAACTTAGTTTTCATTCTTCTGTTGTTCTGATGTATTACTAATACATCTGGTACTAAAATTTGTTAGGTAATTTTGTACAATTTCCAGCTTATTGAAATGTTACTGAATTCTGTATTTCAGTCATACCTAAATCAGTTCAGTTTGTAATATGCCTCCATTTTTCATCAAAAACGTTTATGTTAACATCAAACAGAAAACTTAGGATCTTGGACTCAAAGGGGTGAGGAGAAAACTGTGACCAGGGACAGACAGCAAGGAGTGCTGAGTGAAGGGGAAATGTTTGGTTACTGTTCTTAAGAAGTTGTATGCAATGGGGCTGGAGGGATGGCTTGTCGGTTAAGAGCACTGGCTGCTCTTGCAGAGGACCTGGGTTCAATTCCCAGTACCACATGGCAGCTAACAACCGCTCATAATTCCAGTTCCAGGAGATCTGATGCCCTCTTCTGACTTCCACAGGCATTGTACGACACAGGTGCACTTTCATGCAGGCAATAAATACACTCATACACAGAAAAATAATTTTTTAAGTTGTATGCAGGCACACAACTTGCCTAGCATGTACAAGGCCCTGGAGCCAGTCTCTACCCCATGCAGAAAGAAAAGACACTATTGACCACATAGGGAAGTAACGTCACTGACTAGATACTTGCTGTCTGAATCCAACATCAAATCCTTGCTCACTTGCTGTGGGATCTTGAACAGTCATTAAATTTTTCTGACTCCGAGTCCTCTGTAAAAACTGGAAATCATCTTCAAAGATTGTTGGAGTGATTGTAAATTGCTATAGAGCAGATCTGAAATGTTGCCTTGAATCTAGGAAAGTACTGGGAACAGAAGTTCAGCACCCTTCTCCTTACAGTCATTGGTCTCAAAACAGTATCTCTTAGGGCTGTGTGCGATTAACATTTCTGAGACCTTGCCTAACTCTGCATTCTTGAATAATTAGTCTTACATAAAATTCTTGAGTAATGATCCATTTTTATCAAAACTAGGCCCTTTTTCATTTACTCAGTCTAGTCTGGACTTTATTCTTTTGAATAACTGTTTGGATTATAGGAGTTTCGACTTACATCTCACCCTCTGTTTTCTAGTCAATCAATTCTGTTTTCCCTCACCTTTATTGCTCTGCATGGTTTGTCACTTTGAAATTTTAAAACTTAACCATGTGTATTACTTACTCATTTTGCCTGGAATATGTGAAGGTTGTTTTGTTTTTAAGAACAGGATCTCAGGTGTGGTGGCACACACCTTTAATCCCAGCACTCAGGAGGCAGAGACACTGGAATCTCTGTGGATTTGAGGCCACCCTGGCCTACATAGTGAGTTACAGGCCAGCTGGGACTACAGGGAGACCCTGTCTCAAAAAGACCAAAAAAAAAAAATCTCCCTGTGTATCCCAAATGGGTTTCAAATTCCATTTGCCTTCTAAGTGTTAGAATTACAGGTGTGTGCTACCCCATCATTCTGAGGTTTTTTTGTGTTCTTTTTTAAAATTTGGGTGGTTTTGCTGTGGTAGGTGGAGGATTCTTTTTACGCTTAGGTTTTGGGGAAGTGGGAACACTGAAGCTAGGGTCGGTGGCACATGCGAAGCAAAGCAGATGGTCTGCCACTGAGCTGTATCCCAAGTCCCCGAACCTTCCAGCTGCAACTTTCATCTTTTTCTTCAGAAAAACCTATTCATTTAATTCTCCATGATTAACACCTTTATATTTTATTGACTAACACAGTGATTATATGTATTTATGCAGTATATTGTGAGAATTCGGTACATTATGATGATCAAATCAGGGTTACTAGCATTTCTGTCTCCTTAAACCTTTATCATTTTCTGTGCTGGAAACCTTTGAACTGCTCTCTTAAATATTTTTTTATGTGTATGAGTGCATTGACTACATGTATGTGAGTGTACCCACATCGTGCAATGCCGCAGAGGTCAGAAGAGGGCTTCGGAGTCCCGTGGAACTGGAGTTAAGGACGGTTCGTAGCCACCATGTGGGTACTGGGACTCGAACCTGGGTCCTCTGCAAGAGCAGTCAGTGCTCTTAACTGCTGAGCCATCTCTGCAGCCCCTGTACTCCTCTCAGTTCCTTATGACTGTAATAGGTTGTTCTAAACCATAGTTACACCTACTTGTTATAGAACACCAGAGGTCACTCCTGTCTAGCAGTGCTGTTTCTCATTACATACCATTTCTCATTGCTTATTTTATTTTCTGTTCTTGCCTGTTTCCAATTTTGTCATGGAACTTGCTTTAGTGCAAACTTGTCTGTACTGCTCCACCGTGATTTTATCTTGGCTTCTGAGGTTTTATCGCACTGTACCATCCGTAAACTAAACTACTTAACACGGTCAGTGTTTTTTGTTTAATAAGATCCACTTATATCTTCTTAGTTCTTCATTGAAGTTCTGTTTGGGTTTTCTTTGGTTGGGGGAGGGGGGCAAAATTTTGTTTTGATACAGAGTCTCCCTGTAGCCCCAACTAGCCTGGAACTCGCTATATAGATGGGGCTAACCTTGATCTCATGCCTACCTCTGCCTTCCAAGTACTGGGATTAAAGGCATGGCCTGTTTCTGTTTTTTAAGGAGTAGGACACATTAGACATTTATTATAGGTAGATTGGGAGAGGAAAACACAGCTCATTCATAATCCCACCACTTGGGATTACCCCCAGTGATCGTCTCCTAACCTTTTTTTTTTTTTTTTTTTTTTTTTTTTTTTTTAGAGGTAAGATGGGTTAGTCATAATCACAGGGGTTCAGGTGAAAATGCTATATACAGGGCAGTGCTTTGTCAATGGAAAAGTCATACGTAAATCTTGGCTAAAGTTATGTGACACCACGCCCATCTTCTCCTAACCTTTTTCTAAAACTACAAAAACAAGCTGGGCATGGTGGCACATGCTTTTAATCCCATCACTTGAGAGGCAGAGGCAGGCAGATCTCTGAGTTCAAGGCCGGCCGGGGCTACAGGGAGACCTTGTCTCAAAAAGACCAAAAAAAAAAAAAAAAAAACAGTGCTTCATTCCAGTGAGATCATGCGACTTTTGACACACATGAATTTTCATATTTTATCAAAACCAGTGGCTCAGTGGGTAGCAGTGCTTGTCATCAAGCCTGAAGACCTGAATTAGCTCTTCTAAGTTGTTCTCTGACCTCCGCATGTGTGCTGTAGCATGTGTGTGCCCATACATATACACACACCCATTCCCATACAAGAAAAGTGCTTAAAAACATTTAAAAACAAAATGGAGCAGGATGTCTATTTCTGATTTCTCAAGTACATTAAAGTTACAAGGAAGGGTTTTAAACTATTCATACCTGTGCTCACCCCCATTTATTCTAAGTTAATTGATCTGAGATAGACCCAAAGCGTCAGTGTTGCTCCTTTGGTGCTTCTGTTGTGTGGTCAGCTGAGCACCGCCCCACCACCACCTAGCCCAGGATCTGCACCAGAGACTTGGAGTAGGAGTTTTGTTTGGTTTTCAGTAGGCTCATCTAGTGCACATCTGTTTCCTTTTACTGCCAAGAAAATGCTGAGCCTACCCAGCAAGGAACCAGCTTTTGTTAAAATCCACTAATTGCATAAATGATTTCCCCCAAGTAGTTGCAGGATCTTACTTATTGACAGCAATTGTCTTGGTTTGAATCCTTTGACTAGAATGACACAAGTAATTAGTTTTTTTAGGGTTTTGTTTTTAATTGACTGCATGATGTCTTAGTCTTTATTTTCTGTATGCTATGACATCATTTCTTTAGTGAAACAAACTACTAAGCCATATCAGTAGATCTTTTCTCAAAGCAGGATCTTTTTTGGGTTTTAGAACCCCTGTGTTAGCCCAAGGTTAGCCTAAAACTCAAGCTTTTCCTGCTTCTGCCTCCCTGGTGCTGGGGCTGTCAGCGAGTGCTATCAGCCTTCTGTTGTGAAAGCGAAGTGGCAAAACTGCCTGTTTTATTCTAGCTGACTTGCCCACCCCGTATTTCTGCCCTGCTTCCTCCTCCTCCTGCTGTCTGCCTCTGCCTCCCGAGTGCTGGGATTAAGGGTGTGCACTACCACACCTGGCTACATTTTGGAAATTTTATTTAATGTTATTTATTCATATGATACATATTTGAGAAGAAAAACAACAAAATTAACTCCTCATCCTCCTGCCTTTGCTTCCTGAATGCTGGGTTAGCACAACTCTTACAGAGTTTTAAAAAATATTCTAACAGCTGATCTTGAGAACCATACACTGTTGGGTGGCAAAGTTTGTGAATACCCAAGAAGTTACCCAGTTCAAGTTATTTTAAAATCTATCTCTTGGGGCGGGAGCCCCTTAGTCTCCACAGATTCTTGGCATTACCATGGTCTGAAGCTGATGGATAGATAGAAAGCCACTCTCTTCCCATCTGTACCTTCCTGTGTTCCTGTGAAGCCAGGAGCCTCAGAATCACCATATTTGAAGGCCTCTTCCCTGGAAAGTCAAAATTTGGTGTTTGCTAGGGTGTCCCCCACAAGTCCATAATTCACTAGGAGAAGCAGTGGATTCTGTTTTATCTACTAGCCAAATGTCAGTGGGGCGCCCCTAATACCCTTTCTGCAACTGCTGTAAGGGTCAGGAAATCCCTACAGCTCTGATAAGCTATGGGTGGTTCCCAGAACAGCAGCAGTAACCTCAAGGTGGAAGTCTTTCCAAACCTACTGAATCCAAATCTGCACTTTCAGTGAGTCACCATGAGTTTTATACACATAAATGCTGGAGATGAGCCATGAAGGATCCACTGTGGGACAGAGGGAAGGATTTGCAAGCTGGCTTCCCAAGAGAATGGAGGTGGAGGAAGAAGCCTGTGCCTCCCCCAAAACTCAAACCAAAGCAAAGGCCTTGATGACAAGAAGCAGTGCAGAAAGACTTCCACAGCTGCAACAACACGACCTTTGTGTTACCTTCTGGTGACCCAAGTAACCTTGGAAGAACCACCTGCCCAAAGAGAAACAAGCTTGATCACTGAGTCATCATCAGGTGTCTACTGAGCCTGCCATGTTTGCTGTGGATGGCAAGGCCAACAAGCAGCAGACCAAACCATCTGTGAAGGAGCTCTGTGACAAAGATTTGGCTAGAGTCAATACTCAGGTCCTGATGGAGAGAAGAAAGCATGTATCTGACTGACTCCTGCTTATGACACTCGCTGTTACCAACAAAATTAGGATCATCTCAACCCAGTACGACCAACTAATTCTAAATATATAGTTTGGGTTTTTCCCCACTAAGAAGGAAGAGAAGGGGAAAGGCCAGAAAGGAAGGGAAAGGGCCAGCTAGCTGACTTGGGGAACCGCAAGAACAGCCAATTACAGGGTCAAATGAAGGTCACCTCAGTGCTCTGTGTCTAGCTGTTAACCCAATGCTTCCAAATGGTCCTGAAACTCCTTTCTACCCCCTGCTTAATTCTGAGGGGAATTTGAGGACTAAAGGGTAGCCATGGTTTTTATTAATATGAACAAACTTTATAATGTCACCCAGTCCAAAGGAGTGAACACACCCTGAAAACAAAGCCAAATTCATTACTTCACAAGAAATAGAACAAAGTTTTATTAGTGAAAAAGAATTCAGAATTGTCCTGTGCAGACGGGAAGCCAGGCCTACTCCCCACAATGTCCCTTTGTCATTCAGAGACAGGTGGCAAGGGACCTTCAGTAAATTGAAAGGCTGAAGCCTATGTTAAACTAAGCTTTAATAGACTCCAACTCTGCTTCTTATTGGCTCGTCCTGAAATTCTTTTCTGTATTGAAGCCAATAGTCCTGGTTTTGCCAATGGAGGCCCCTAAGGGAGAAAGGGGAAAGGGACCCTCAGGTTGCTGCCAGCACCTTCCTGTTGCCGCTGATCCGTCCACCGCATTCCCTGCTTCTCTCTGCAGTTACCTCCCCATTGTCCCTGTTCTCTTAGTTTTCTGATGCTGGTCAATACTAGACTTCTAAACCTGTTTGTGACATCCCCATTTCTCCTCCCACCTGCTGGGCCTCAACCTGTGTTCTCTCTCATAGCCCAATGCCTCTTCAGGCAGCTAACCTGAGGAGACCTCTCACTGGCTCAATGCAGAACTCAACTCACCATGGCATGTACTGTGACCAAACAGCATAGCCCAGAATCATTTCCTCCCTGCCTTAAATGCAGAAGGTAGAATTTGGACGTCTTTTCCTTTATGTATCATCTTTTTAAAGTGGTTATTGTGGTCTGGTGAGTATCCACCAGGACTTCCAGGTTCTTGTGTCCCGGAACAAGGGATTGGGCAGGGACATGTAGACAGTGGTAAAAGAGATACTGTATTAAGAAACAGTGTAGAGGCCGAAGAAATGGCTCAACAGTAAGAACACTGGCTGCTTGCAGAGGACCAGGGCTTGATTCCCAGCACCACATGGCAGCTAACAATCGTCTGTAACTCCAGTTCCAGGGAATTTGACACGCTCTTTTGATCTCCATAGGCATTGCATGACACAAGTGTACTTATATTCATGTAGGCAATACACTCATACACATTTTAAATACATACATACACACACACACAGACACACGCACACACACATGAGAAACTGCAAAGCCCGGTATGGTGGTACTCACCTTTAATTCCAGCACTTGAGAGGTAGAGGCAGGCAGATCTCTGAGATCAAGCCCAGCCTGGTCTACATAGTGAGTTCCAGGCCAGCTAGGGCTACAGGGAGACCCTGTCTCAAAAAAAAGCTAAAAAAAAAAAAAAAAAAAAAAAAAAAAAAAAAAATCCAAGAAAAGTGTACTTCAGAGGCTGAGGAAATGCTTAGTCAGTGAAGTGCTTGCTACAAAGCTTGAGGACCTGTATTTGGATCCACAGCGCCCATGTAAAAGCCAAATGTGGCTGTGCACAGTTGTAATCCCAGAACTGGGGCGGCTGAGACAGGATCCTTGGCGCTCACTGGCCTGTGGGTCTAGCAAAATCAGTGAGCTCTGGGTTCAGCAAGACAGTGTCTCAGAAAGGACAGCAGAGCTGGGTGTGATGGTGCATGCTTATAATCCCAGCACTTGGGAGGTAGAGGCAGGAGGACAAAGTTCAAGGCCAGCTTCAGCTCCATAGAAATATGAGGCCAGCCTGGGCTACATGAAACCCCGTCTCAAAAAAAAAAAAATCTTTAGGGGGCTGGAGAAATGACTCCACGGTTAAGAATACCGACTGTTCTCGCAAAAGATCTGGATTCAAATCCCAGCACCCACATGGCAGCTAACAATTGTCCTTAACTCCAGTTCCAGGGGATCCAACAGCCTCTTCTGTCCTCCACAGGCATTGCACGACATGGGTGTACTTACCTACATGCAGGCAATACACGCATACACATAAAATAAAAAAATAATAAAACTAAATTTTTTAAAAAGATAGAACAATTAAAGACACCAGAAGTCAACTTTTAGCCTCCACACATATGCATACACATGTGCACATGCATTCACATACACATGAATATGCATGTGTATACTAAAACAGGTTTTTAATGAAAAGTAAATGGTATGTGTCCATATAACTATGGTGAATAACAGCTGTAACAAATGAACTGAAAAACCACATGAATTAACGTGGGTAGAGCTCAAAAGCAGGGTAAATGAATTGTAGGGTAATAGGAAGAGGAAGGGGTCCAGAGCCAGGGAAACTGTTAGAAGCTCAATGGCAAACACTGTATAGAGCATGGGACCTTTGTATTCCTGCCATGGGCTTTGGACATTCTCTAGGCACATGCTTTCTTTGAGTATGCTGTCTTACAAGTAGCCCTTTGTGTATGTGGGGTGGGGGGTGTCTCTAGTCTCTGTCACTGGTTTGAGGGTGCTGTACCTTCTCACATGTAGCCTCAATGGGCCACTGGTTTCTCTCATATGCTGATTAATGCTTGCCCTCCTCTACTGCCAATTGATTACTCTCTGCTTTGACCCTGTGTTGGTTTTCTTTTATTTATTATTTTTATTTTATGTGTATGAGTGCATTGCCTCCATGTATGTAAATGCACCCATGTCGTGCAGTGCCCACGGAGGTCAGAAGAGGGAGTTGGATTCCCCTGGAACTGGAATTACCAATGGTTGTTAGCTGCCATGTGGGTGCTGGGAATCGAACCTAGGTCCTCTGCAAGAACAGCCGGTGCTCTTAACTGCTGAGCCATCTCTCCAGCCCCAATCCTGATTAGGTCTTTGCAGTCACAAAGGTCTCAGAAAACCAACCATCTTCACAGTAAGTGACCAAAACTTCCTGGCTGGTTTGTTTTTTGGAGTGTGTGTGTGTGTGTGTGTGTGTGTGTGTGTGTGTGTGTTGCAAGTGTATCTGCAAGTGTGAGTGCGAACTGCACGTGTGAGTGTGCAAGTATGGAGGCCAGAGGAGGACACTGGGTGAAAGGTTTTGGGTTTGGAGTTCAGGGAGGACACTGAGGCAGATTGATTTTTTAGGGTAAAAGGTTTATTACAAGTTATTAACCTATAGACAGTTAGGCAGACAGCAGCATAGCAGGGGCTCTGAGGAGAGTTCAGGCCCATGCAACAGAGTGGCAGTTTGTTGTAGGTTTCAGAAGCCGGGGGAATCAATGGTCTTTACCACCTGATAGATGAGTAGCCTGTAGTACATACTTGCAGCCAGGCTGTCTCTGAATTAGCTATGAGGGTAGGGAGAGCAATCATCTAGAAAAACAAGTTACTCTAGTTCTGGGAACTAAATTACTGTAGTTTCCAGAAATTATTAGAAAAGTGGTGCTTAACAAAAGGGTGTGGCCCTAGCTAACAGAAGGTCTTTCCTGGAATGTGTAGCTTGCTGTTTTCAGCTAAGCTGGCTGGCCAGCAAGTGTCAGTAATCCTCCTGTCTTCCCCAACACAAAGCTCAGGGGTCAGAAGAGTGCACAAGATCACACCTGGCTTGTTACGTTGCACCTGGATTTCAAACTCAGGTCCTAAGGTGTGTGCCGCCAATACTCTTACTGAGCTGTCTCCCCAGCCTTCCTTGCTGTTTTCATTCATTGTATCTTCATCACAGCCACTGACCCATGTCACTGTCTCTGTCTCTTTCTCTGTGTGTGTATGTGTGTGTGTGTGTGTGTATGTTGTATGTACATTTTGTTGTTGTTGTTTTGATATATTTCCTAAACCCAGCCCTCCTGGAAGTCAGTATGTGGACCAGGCTGGCCTCAGTCTCCCAGAGATCCACCTGCTTCTGCCTCCCGAGGGCTGGGATTAAAGGGATGTACCACCCTTGGTGTGTATGTACATATTTGTATGGGTGCGTGCACGTGTGGGGGTGTATGTGCACACGTACATGTGAAGGCCAGAGGTTGTTAGCAGATGTCCTATTACTCCACCTTATTTTGTGAGACAGGGTCTTTCACTCTCACTGGAACTCATCAATTCAGCTGGACTGGCTAGCTAATGAGCTCCAGGGGATCTACCTGTTTCTTCCTGTCCCCCAACCCCAAACACTCCAGTTACAGATATGTACTGCTGCACCCAGATTTTTTATGTGGGTGCTAGAGCAAAACTCAAGTCCTTAGGCTTGCACAGCAGGCACTTTACCAACTGAGCTATCTCCTCAGCCCCCAAAGTCTCTTCTTAAAGATCTTGTGGCTTTTAGAACTTTGCAATTGCGCTTGTTTCTCTGACAACTAACTTTCTGCTGTCCTGGAATGATTTTGGTTTGAGCTCAAGTTATTCAAGGTACCTGCTCTGTCTGCCCCTCACAAGCCCTAAAGCAGACCTGATGTTAGTTAGTTCCTGGAACAACTGTTGGGGAACAATTGCAGTTAGAGCAGGTATGGGCATGTCTCTCCTATGATGGTGGAATAAGCAGTTTTTCATGTTGATCATTACTTCCTTTAAAAATCACACATTTTGGGGCTGAGGGCATGGCTCCTTGGTAGGTGCTTGCCTAGATGTGCAAGGCCCTGGGTTCTAGACCCAATACCCTCCCCCCAAATTGCACATTTTAAACTAGGATATGGTACTATGTACCTATAATGTCAACTACTCAGAAGGTTGAGGCAGATGAATCACTTGAACCCAGGATTCACAGCCAACCTGGCACACCTTGAGCCTATCTCAAAAAAAAAAAAAAATCACATTTTTTTTTTTGGTGGATTTTGTTGAGACAGGGTCTATTTATAGTCCCAGCTAGTCTGGAACTCACTATGTAGACCAGGCTGGTCTCAATCTCACAGAGACCCACCTGTTTCTGCCAAGTACTAGGATTAAAGGTGTGGCTAAATAAATATATATTTATATTGTGTTACAGTTTACTTAACCATTCCTCTATTGTTAAAATTTAGGTGGTTTCTAGTACCTTATCAAAGTAGCTCAATAATATATATATATATAATTAAAAAAATTATTTTCTAAAGAAATATTCCTAGCTATAAAGTTCCTGGGTTGCAGAGCTATAGCCCTTGATACATGCCTAAAACTGGTTTCCAAAATGATGCCACAGGAAAACACATACCAGCTTCACAGGGAACAGCATGTCTGCCTTTCATTTCTCAATACACAGGCACTGTACTAAGAGCTGAGGACAGGAAAACAAAACTCCTGCTCATATGGAGCGCCTACTTGGGTACAGGAAAGAGCAAGCATGGTGGATACATAACAAAGTACAACTTGGGCATCCCTATTCAAAAAATCCCAAATCTGAAATTATCCAAAATCTAAAATATTTGGGTTAATCCATCACCTTGGCTCTAGTCTGTTCTGCAAGGTGGGGTTTTTTTTTTTGTTTGTTTGTTTGTTTGTTTTTGAGACAGGGTCTCACCACATATCCCCAGCTGGCCTGGAACTTACTATATAGACTCTATGTAGACCAGGGTGACCTTGAACTCACAGAGATCTACCTGCCTCTGCCTCCAGTATGCTGGGACTAAAGGTGTGTGCTACCACACCTAGCTCAAGATGGGATTTTTAAAACTCAGCACTTAGTGTGAAATACTTCCGCCTGCCACAAGGAAACAGTTTATGACACACTGTACATGATATACTGTGCTAGAGGCATTAAATTTTTGAATCTTGGGCTGTGGCATAACTCAGTGGCAGAGATTGCCTAGTGTCTAGTGTGTTTGCGGTGTTAGGTCAACACACACACACACACAAAACCTTAGCCTGGTGCAGTAGTGTGTACCTGTAGTCTTAATTAGTTGAGATCACTTGAGCTCAGGGAGTTCCAGGTCAGCAAGACTCTGACTCAATAAATTTGATCTGGAGTTTAGCTGAGCGTGGTGGCGCATGCCTTTAATCCCAGCACTTGGCAGGCGGATCTCTGTGAGTTCAAGGCCAGACTGGTCTACATAGTGAGTTCCAGGACAGTTACAGGAAGACCCTGTCTCAAAAAGACCCCCCCCCCCCCCCCCAAAAAAAGATCTGGAGTCTGAATCATAGCACTGAGTAAGTTTTTCCAGTAGGAGGAGCTCTGACCAAGGGTTACAAAAGAACAAACTGGTTAAGGTTCCTGCTTGGTAGATCCAGACCTTCCATGTGCTAGAATTTGTCCTAACCCCTCTCCCTCGGTCATGGTGAGGAGATAAAGCACTGCTACTGTACATGTTTTTCTCCTCAGAAGTAGAACATTGCAAATCTGGATTTCAGATTTAATTTTCACCAGAAAAATAATGCATTTACATTTAACTTGGCAAAAGACTATTATTCCTAATTTCTAAACTTCTATGCTTGGAGATTACATTAGTCTTTATTTTTTGTTCTTTTTATTCAGTTGTACAGAACCATTTACAAAAGCTTTCTTAGCCTCAGACCCAAATTTACCCTTGTTTCCATACTCTGCCTCTCTCTCTCTCTCTCTCTCTCTCTCCCTCTCCCTCTCCCTCTCCCTCCCTTCCTCCTGCTCCCTCTCTCCTTCTCATATATGTTTATGTATAGTTACACAACATGTATATGGTTAACATGTATATGGCAAGCTCAAACCAGACAAAATTCCACCATAGACATGGGGGAAGTGGGTAAGAAATCCCAACCCAACCTAAGGAACTTTTGGCAACTGATGGCTGCAGGGATGGGACTCTTGGTTGGTAGGCAGCCAGGCTCCAGTGCATGGACCCACACTGAAGGACATTTGGGGACACATATCAGACCTTATTATATTTATATTAGAGTACATTATTTTGGGCAGGGGGGCAGTAAGGGGGGTGCAGATAGGGGAGGGGATCTAAATACCATCAAATTATATCGTATGAGAATTGCAAAAGCTCAATTAAATTTTGTTTAAAGATTTTGTTTTTATGTTCATGGGGGGACGGTATGTGGGTGTTTGTATACAGTTGTCTGGGAGTTGTCTGGGGAAGCCAGAGAGGGAGTCAGAGCCCCTGGGGCTGGAGTTACAGGCTATTATGAGCTATCAGATATGGGTACTGAGAAATAAACTCAGGTCCTTTGAGCCATCTCTTCAGGCCGATATGTTTTTAAAAAAACATATGTATGTGCATATATATATATAATATACAAACATGAATATATATAAAGTCACAAAGCCTGTGTGTGTATGTGTGTATATATAGCAAAATCGACGTAGGAAAAAGAGTCTTCTAGACTGTGGCTACAATTAATGTTCTCCAAATCAATCTCAGTATCCTAATATGTGGACTACATATGTAGTCTTTTCTTAAAGCACATTCATGGTGCATTATGGGCATTTCCATGTTATTGACCTAACAGTTATCCTTGAGAAACCTGACTTAAAATCAAGCCAAGAAAAGGGGTATGTCTCACTAATTTCAAGTTGCTAGGCAACTAGTCTACCACATTGCTTGGTCTACTCGAGAGATGTTGCAAGGTTGGTAAAATGTACGTATCATGTAAGTCAAATAGAAATTGAGAATTTTTTTTCTAACAAGTAATTTCTAGGAAACTATTCTGTTTATATGCTTTGTTATCTTATTTCTCTAAGTTAACCCCTTCTACTATCCTTTTCATTATTGTTTTTTGAGCTTAGTTTTAAATTTTTTATTACATTTATTTGTGTTGTGTGTGTGCATATGCATGTGTGTAGAAGTCAGAGGCTGGCTGGAGGGAGTCAGTTCTTTCCTTCTACCTTGTGAATTCTAGGGATGGAACTCAGGTCGTCAGGCTTGACGGTAAACTTTTGTCTGCTGAACCATCTCACTGGTCCTAGTTTTATTTAAATATTTTATTATTTTTTTATTTTATGTGTATGAGTGTATTGCCTGCGTGTATGTAAGAGCACCTGTGTCATACAATGCCCATGGAGGACAGAAGAGGACATCAGATCCCCTAGAACTGGAGTTACAGATGATTGTTAGCTACCATGGGGGTGCTGGGATTGGAACCTGGGTCTTCTGCAAGAGCAGCCAGTGCTCTTAACCACTGAGCCATCTCTCCAGCCCCATAAGGATGATTATTCTCAAAAGCATACCATAAATGAATATACAGTATAGTGCCAATCAATCACAATTGCTTTCTTGTTATCGATGAGAACCTACATGATACTTTTTTAATTTTTCAAATTACATAATAAATAATCCTACTGCTTTAACTCTGAAAAGTGGTACCACTTCATATAAGAACAGAACTTTATTTACAGAGTAGTGTATTCAATACTGAGAAAAGTAAGTGAATTGACACAAAAAACACAGAATAAGATATAACTATATGGTTGATTTTTATTAAACGACTGAAATAAGAAAAAAAAATGTGAATAGGTCAGGTGTGGTGGTGCACGCCTTTAGTCCCAGCACTCAGGAGGCAGAGACAGATGGATCTCTTGAGAGTTCGAGGCCAACCTGATCTACATAGCGAGTTCCAAGTCAGCCAGGGCTACAGGGAGACCCTGTCTCAAAAAAAAAAAAAGCAAATAAACAGCTCAAACAGTGATCAACTCAACATGTCAATATGTCAACTAGCTAATGGTAGAGTCCTTAACTAGTATGTACAATTGCTTTATCAAACCGTCAAAAATTACCAATGCAAAACCACTTTCCAAGCTTGAGTCTTCTTGTCTCACAGGTACACCCAGCAGTTGTCTGGCCTCAGCTTTAATACCTCTAGAGAAACTCTCCTCCTGTGAAGCCAGCTTTACCCAGTCTTCCTTCCTTGAAATATTTGGTGAATATTTAAAATATTTGCCCCCAAGGTTTAGTGTTATTTTACTTCAAATTATTATGGTTCATGCAAACACTGTCATGGATTGAATATGAAGTGCCCCCATAGACTCCCAGTTGGTGGTCTCACTTTGGGAAGTTCAGGAAACTTTAGGAGGTGGAGCCTACTCGAACCCTCTGAAATGGAGCCAAAAAGATCTTTGGATTCTCTTTGGATCAATATGGAATTATATACATAAGACTCGATACACGGAGCCATCAATCCTATTACAAACATCACTTTCCAAGTCTGAAGTTTGCAGGTATAAAATCTAAGCTTTTTTCTGAGTTAAAATGAATGTGGTTAGCATTTACATAAAAAACTAACAATTGTGGCTAGAGAGATGGCTCAGTGGTTAAGAACACTGGTTGTTCTTGCAGAAAACCCAGTTTTGAATCCCAGAACCCACATGGCAACTAACAACTGTCTATAACTCCAGTTCCAGGAGATCCTATGGCCTCTCCTGTCCTTCTCGGGCATTGGATGACATGGGTGCACTTACATACATGCAAATACACGCATATACATAAAAAAAGAAAACTAACAATTTTACAATTGAGAAATTATATGGATTAAGCACCTAGTTTTAATTAGAAGGCCGACTTTCCTATATCTGTGAGTTCTAGTGCATCTTTACTACAGTACCTGTTTTTATGTCTTTTGTTGTTTTGCTTTTAAATTTTTTAATTTATTTATTTTATGAATCTATTGCATGCATGTATATAAGTGCTTGAGGAGGCCAGAAAAGGGGATTGGATCCCCCGGAACTGGAGTTGCAGAGGGTTGTTAACTGCCATGTGGTATTGGGATTCGAACCTGGGTCTTCAGCAAGAGCAGCCAGTGCTCTTAACCACTGAGTCATCTTTCTAGCCTCTTGTTTTTTTGCTTTTTGTTTTTTATTTTTAATATTTATTTATGTGTGTGCATGTATTGCCTGCATGTAGGTAAGTGCACAGTGTCATGCAGTGCCTGAGGAGGACAGAAGAGACTGTCAGATCCTCTGGAACTAGAGTTACAGACAGCTGTTAGCTGCCATATGGGTGCTGAGATTCGAATCTGGGTTTTCTGCAAGAATAGTCAGTGTTCTTAACCGCTGAGCCATCTCTCCAGCCTTGGTTTTTGGTTTTTTTGAGTCAGAGTTTCCCTGTAAAAACAGCTGACCTGGAACACACTATGTAGAGCAGGCTGGCCTTGATCTCACAGAGATCAACCTGCCTCTGCCATTCCAGTGCTGGGACCAAAGATGTAAGACATCCATACTCAGTGCTTTTCATGGCTTTTGAGTCAGGGTCTCAAGTAGTCCAGGCTGGCTTCAAACTTAATATGTAGCCCAGGCTGGCCTTGAACTCTTGATCTTCCTGCCTCTACCTTCTAAGTTCCAGGACTTCAAGCCTGTCCCACTCTGTCTCACTTATCTGCTTTTTAAGAATCCTGATGATTTCTGTTAACTTCATGTTTGACATCTACATCATATTTATATATCTCTTTTTAAAACTTTGTTTGGGGGGTTTCAGGGTCTTTATTTGCTAAAGGGTGGTCCTAACCCACAAAGATCTGAAAACACATTCAGATAGATGCAAAGGTCAATGATGTCCTCAGAGCCAAATGCAACTAGAAACAGCTGGGAAGATTTTGTAAGAGGAAGCCAAACCTAGGATTACTTAAGCAGTTTAATCACTTAGAGTACCAGACATTTCAAAGGAGAAGGTATGTAGAACACATGTGGGAGGGTCACTGCTGAGGGTCAAGGCCTGGACCACTGTCCTTTCTGCTGCACAGTCCTGTGCTAGCTGACTCCTCTCACCGTCACAAGATGGCAGCAGCGGCCCCAGGCACTGCATCTTCTCCTGGAGGAGCAGCTCTCAGTCTTTTTCATGTTAGTTAGACTTCTTCCCCTTAGAGGCTTAAAAATCAAGGCTCCAAAATGCACTTAGAGTGGGTTACATCACCCTATAGTTGGTATTCACTAATTTAAAATTGAACAAATTACAAATATTTAGTAATTCATTTAAACTAACAAATCTATCACATGTTAACATTTTTATGAACAAAATACTCTATATTTTCCAAAACAAACTTAATGAGGAGTGGCATTATTTCATTTTCTTTTGAAAACCTTTTTACTGTTGAATAGAGGAAGGATGGCCTCATATCTGCTTCTCCTTGAATCTGTCATGTGTCACGTATCACATACCTTGTGGAAAGATCCAGGCATATACATTCATGAAAAATGAACATGCAAGTGACAGCTTAAGGTTTTTTGTTTGTTTCTTGAGACAGGGTCTCCCTGTAGCCCCAGCTGGCTTGGACTCACTATGTAGACCAGGCTGGCTGCAATCTCACAGAGATCCTCCTGTCTCTGCCTCCCAAGTGCTGGGATTAAAGGTGTGTGCCACCCACCATGCCTGGCCCTTGAACGAATGATTTTTGGGGAGTTACTTACAGGCATGGTGGTACAAGCCTTTAATTCCCAAGTGCTGGGATTGAAAGCGTGCTCCACCAGTTCTATCTATCTTAGTATTTTTATAAAAACAATTAGACCCAAAGAGCCTCATGTTTAATTGACCAGAGATCATCTGCTTATTTATTTATTTTTGGTCTTTTTAACACAGGGTCGCTCCTTGTAGCCCCGGCTGGCCTGGAACTCACTATGTAGACCAGGTTGGTCTTGAACTCACAGAGATCTGCCTACCTCTGCCTCCCGAGTGCTGGGATTAAAAGCATGTACCACCACGCCCCACCTATTATCTGCTTATTTATAAAGCAAGAAACTAGAACAGGCAGGATTGATCTCACAAGCAATCATCTGTGGAGTAGGTTGAGACTGACTTGATTGTTTCTGACTCATTAAGTTTGGGTGGAGCCTGAAAATGTGCATTCTTAACGATTTCCAAGTGCTACTCACTGGTTCATCACTGTGAGAGCCACTCGGATATGGAAGGCCCCTCTTCCCCTTCCCCATCCCAACTCCTTTCTTCCTTCTCCTCTCCCTCCTCTCCCTTGTCTTCCTCTTCCTCCTCTTCCCCCTTTTTGCTGGGGATTGAACCCAGGGCTTCAAATACGCCAGGCAAATGTTTTACCACTGAGCTACCCAGTCTGCAACTTGTATATCATAGTAAATCTGGTCTCATTAAGAAGAAAAAGGATGATTGGCAAGATGACTCATCTGGTAAAGGTACCATGAAACCTGACCTCCTGAGTTCGATTTCTGGAACCCACAAGGTAGGAAGGAGAGAACCAACATGGATTGTGGTATATCCACACCCACAAACATACATACACATATAAAATAAATAAACGTAAATACAAATTTTTTGAGAAAAAAATTTGCTGCTGGTATAAATAACTTACATTCTCAGAAAGTTTATGATAGACTCCTCCAAAATGAGTAATACCTGGTCCTGTTAGTGATTGTTTTTTGAAACCTCCTGCATAGCTCTGGCTGGCCTAGAATTTGCTATGTAGACCAGACTGGCCTCGAACTTACACAGATCTGCCTGTTCCTGCCTCCAGAGTGCTGGGATTAAAGGCATGCACCACCACATCTGGCCCACATTATCCATTTATTTATTTATTTACTTATTTATTATTTATTTTTTGGTGTTTTTGAGACAGGGTCTCCCTGTAGCCCCAGCTGTCCTGGAACTCACTATGTAGACCAGGCTGGCCTTGAACTCACAGAGATCCACCTGCCTCTGCCTCCTGAGTGCTGGGATTAAAGGCGTGTGCCACCACGTCCGGCACACATTATCCTTTTAATACCATTATTTTGAGAAGTACACTTAAGCGTCTGCCAAACAGCATAAGTGGATCTTGGACTCATGGGCAAAGGAAGAGAAGGGTGAGGGGGGAGGAAGGGACAGAAATAGAAAGGATGAGGTTGAAATTTAAAACCATGTTTTCTTCCCCTTTCCCTATACAGCCCTCTTGACTGAGATAAACTTGGTGTGGAAAAGCACAGTGTAAATGGAAAGGTCTAGCTCTTGCAAACTTATTTTGGTACTTTATATTTTCAGCGTTTAAAGTGTTTGCTATCTGATTTGTTTCTCTGGTCTCAGGATTTATAGCCTTTGGATGCCAGCTCTAAGGTAGCTGCTTCCCAGAAGAGAAACTGCCTCTTGAAGTCTGGGTCAAAACTAGTCTAGCACATAACTCCTTAGAGCCTTTGACATAGCCCCACACATGAGCCACAGAGCCCACTTCCCTCTGCTCTCTCAAACATTTCACTTCCAAGGCTCCTCAACTCCTCCCTCTTTCTGGCCTTCACACTGAGCCTTATTGTGATGGCTAATCCTAGGTGTCAACTTGACTTGATCTGGGATTAACTGAAATGAGAGAGATCTTCTTGATTGGATCATCTGAAGCTGGAAGACACACCCTAAATGTGGGTGTTACCTTCTGATGGCAGCTTCTATAAAAGGCCAAGGCAGAGAAGAACATCTGTCTTCTTGCTGCTTGCCTTCTCTCTCGCTGGTGAGTTCATCTTGCTGCTATAGACTGAAGACTAGCTGATCTTTTGAAATTCATCAGATCTTCAGCGTCAGATTGGGACTACTGAGACATCCAGCCTCATGGACTGAGCGACTACTGTTGGACTACTTGGACTCTATCCTGTGAGCTAAGCTGATAAATCTCTATACATATATATTCATTCTACTGGTTCTGTTTCTTTGGAGAACCCTGACTAATACACTTATGAAGGAAAAGGTCGGGGTTACTGATCTCATTCTTCCCTTTACAAGTCACTCCTTCCTAGAGATCTCTTCTGCAAGTCAGAACCATGCTTGATGGAACACACCTGTTTTCCCAGCATTCTGGAGGATTGAGGCCAGCCTAGGCCACATAGTGAGGAAACAAAACAAGAGAACGACAGCAGGGCATGAGGCAATAGTCACACATTTCCTGAACAAACACAAAAAGTGTTCCTAAGACAACAGTGCCTACATTCTCTTTTAGTTTTGGGTATTTTTGAGACAGGGTCTCTCTGTAGCCCCAGCTGGCCTGGAACTCCCTATGTTCCAGGCTGGCCTTGAACTCAGAAATTTGCCTGCCTCTGCCTCCCAAGTCTGGGACTAAAGGTGTGCACCACCACGCCCAGCTAGTGCCTACATTCTTTAACATTTGCTTAAATAAGGCTGTGCCTGTGCCTTTTAGACCACTGTCTACATTGCTTAAAGAAAACATGTGTACTAATCTACACTTACCAGAAATGGTCTTGTCAGCATTCAGAGCCTCTCAAAGACCAGACTGGAAGGAAGGAGAAAGATGATTCAACTATGGGCCAAGTGAGGCGACCTGCCCCACCTCTCTTCTAAACACAAAAGCTCACTCTTGCTTTGTAAAGGTATTTTCTTTTCTTTCTCACCCTTTTCCTTCCAGAATAAGTCATTTGGTCCTAGGCCTTGAATTCAGGAGTGACTTTGCTCTGAGAGGCACTGAGAAGGGCGAAGAGGAAGCCAAGTGGCGCTTCAGGCGCTAAGCAGTCATGAACAGGAACTTGAGATTGCTCGAGTGTCCATCCACACTTACCAAGAGAAAGAAAACAGCCAATGGCAGAGGCGATGCTACCAGTCCAGGCTGGCTACCCACTTCCTTGATGGCCACCCTATTAGGGGTTCTTTCCTTAAATGAACCAAATCCCCATTCTGCAAATTCCCACATACAACTTCTCATTCTTGACAGTCCCTGATCCAATGTAGGATCAATAATTACATAGAAATAGCACTCCTCCATGATTACTTTCAGGCACATGGTTCACCAGGAGAGTTCATGGTCCATCTGAGTTAAACATTCTTTATAAAAATTTTCTACTTATTTTTATTTTATGTGTGTTTTGACTGTGTGTATGTAAGTGCACCATATGCATGTAATATCTATGGAGGCCAGAAGAGGGTGCAGGATCCCCTGGAACAGGAGTTACAGATACTTAGCCGCCATGTGGGTGCTGGGAACCACATCTGGGTCCTCTGCAAGAGCAGCCAGTTCTCTTAAACCACTGAGCTGTCTCCCCATTCTGAGTTAAATATTCTTATCCTCATAGCTATTCGTGAAATGACACTTTAAGTTTGTAAATAGAGCTCTTAACTCTCCCCCTCATCCTCATAGGATGTATCACATTCACTATTTACCTCTACATGTGGCTAGGGTAGCACCCAGAATTGGTAGGAGCAATCTGGATGTGACTTGGTTCAGAGAAGCACAGGAGACATGGGCATTTTATCCCTGGTGCTGTGTGCCGTGTTTCCAGTAATGAAGCCTAGGCTGGCACTGACATTTTTGGCTCTAAGCTCTGGCTCCTTTGCCATCTCCTGACAGGATCTAGTTTCCCTGTGCCTGTGCTGAATACGTAGGTGGCTGTAAGGTTGAGTAAGCAGAAACTGGGTTCTGAATTTCCTTGAAGTCAGAAGGGAGGGGAGATGCCTCCTAGGATAGGATGCTGGGTGGTGATGAGTAGGAAAGAGGCCTTGTCACAGGAGCTTCTGGGGCTTCAGGGTCTGGATATCTCAGCAATGTGATGGGGTGGCAAGTAGGGAAAAGGATTGAGAGGCAAGGAGGGAGCCTAGTCAACCAGGCACCCAGCTGTTAACTGCAGAGCCTGTGCCTACTGCATCAGTTTTAGGTGGGGCAGAGGTGCTCAACCACCGCGCTGTTCCCACACTCTTTCACAGGGCCTTAGCCATAGTTTGAAGAGTATACAATGTTTATATTATAACAGTGTTGTCACACTGTTAATCAGAATGACTGATGAACTCTGAGCTCATCATGTGACCCAAGGCAGAAAAATGAGAGGGTAACGTTCAAAGAAAGGTCACACATCCCTCAGAATTTAACAGGGGGCTTGGTCAGGGTACTAAAATTTTTCTCAAACTTGAACTAAGAGCCAAGGGAAAGCCAGTTAATAGAATCAATAGCACCAAACAATGAGAGATGTTATTCATTGTAATAATTATCATTCAGTGGTTATTGTGCATTGGTTTAATTTCTTCAAGTGTGTTGCTAAAAATTCTAATATTGAAAAAGTATTATAAACACAACAAAATGAGAATTACTGGGCCAGTGGGATTTCAAAGGCCAGTAGAAGGGTCCCTTTGCCAAATTACCCTTCTAATGGCTCCCTGTTGCCTCAGATTTCTAAATAAGAGGCAACTCTCTTTGTTCCATAATTAGAAAGAGTTTCAAAGTGTAAAATGCAGGTTCACAACAGACTGAACAGTTTACTACAAGTGAGTTTTCAAGTTGAAGGTTTTAAGCAAACCATCTTCCCTCTGAAAATGTCAAGGAATTGAGTAGATCTGTAAGGGGCTGGGGATAAAGTGAAGGATGGAAGGCAGCTAGCAAAACAGATAACTGAAAGAATAAAATTATGTAGACAACAGAAGGGTACTTGCAAGGTTAGTAGTTTTTCACCTTGCAGAAGAAAGAATGCCTATGTTGTTCAGTTTTTCTTTTTCTCTTTCTGTGTGTGTCCGACTGTGTGGGAGTACCTGCTGAGCCAGCTCAGCTTCTCATGGCTTGAGTGAGTCTCCCAAGGGTCTGTTGTTGAGCTTGATAGTTTTTTTTTGGGGGGGGTGTCTTTCTTTTTTTGGTCTTTTAGAGACAGATCCCTGTAGCCCCAGCTGGGCTGGAACTCACTATGTAGACCAGGCTGGCCTCTACCTCACAGAGATCCACCTGCCTCTGCCTCCTAAGTGCTGGGATTAAAGGCTTGCCATCACATCTAACTTGAGATTAATGGTTAAGACTCTTTATCCCAGACTGTGGGGGTAGAGACAGGAGGATCACAAGTTTGAGGCCAGCCTGAGCTACACAGTGAGACCCTGTTTCAAAACAAAACAAAACAAAAACAAAAACAAACAGGGGCTAGAGAGAGGGCTCTGGTTAAGAATGCTTTCTGTTTTTCCAGAAGACTGAAGATTGCTTTCCAGCACTCAACATCAAGAGGCTGACAACTGCCTGTAACTCAAGCTCCAGGGGATCCAAACACACACACACACACACACACACACACACACACACACACACGCACACACGCACGCACACACACACACATAAACAAAATCTTGGCACTGGAGAGATGGTTAAGAGCAGTCAGTGGTTAAGAGCACTTGCTGTTCTTGCAGAGAATCTGGGTTTAGTTCCTAGTAGCCACATGGTGGCTCACAACCATCTGTAACTCCAGTTCTAGGGGATCTGACACTTTCTTCTGGCCTCCTCAGGTACTGTATGCACATAGGACACATATATACATGCAGGCAAACACCCATACACATAAAAATAAATGTCTTGGGCTAGAGAGATGGCTCAGCAGTTAAGAGTACTGGCTGCTCTTGCAGAGGACCTGGGTTCGATTCCCAGCACCCACATGGTGGCTACAAACCATCCTTAACTCCAGTTCCAGAGGAATCTGAAGCCCTCTTCTGACCTCCACGGCATTGCATGACACGGGTGCACTCACATACATGCAGGCAATATACTCATACACATAAAATAAAAATAATAAAATATTTAAAAATGTCTTTTTTTAATGTCTTAAAAAATAAAATCTTAAAACGAAAACAAAAGAAAGCAGGCAGCATTAATCTTTTTTCCCGTTATTTAGACTATTTGTTGGACCGAGGCAATTAGTCAGCTGTGCATTTTGAATTTTCATTCTTTTGCTAGTTCTTGAAATTCTGACATTTTTTTCATAATTTGCTCCAGGTAGGTCCTTGGTTTCTGAACCTAGTTTGTATACATGGTGTGTGTGTGTGTGTGTGTGTGTGTGTGTGTGTGTGTGTGTGTGTGTATGTGTGTGTGTGAGAGAGAGAGAGAGACTTTTAAAAATGTTAACATATATTTTAAAGTAACTGTTTAGAAATTGTAAGTTATTTTCATTTATTTATCTGTATGTGTGGGGTGTATGCATATGCAAAGGGCATGGAAGTGAGGACAATCTGGGGGGGTTGGTTTTCTCCTTCTACCATGGGGGTCCCAGGTTGTCAGTCTTGGTGATAAACATCTTTATCCACTAAGCCATCTTACCAGTCCAAGAAATTGTAATTTTTTTTGTTTTTAATTTTTTGGATTTATTTTTATGTTTTGCCTGAATGCATTTAAGTGTACCCATGTAGTGCAGTGCACGCAGAGGCCAGAAGAGGGCATCAGATCCCCTGGAACTAGAGTTAAGGATAGTTGTTAGCTGCCATGTGGGTGTGGGGAACCGAACCTGGGTTTTCTGCAAGAGCAGCTAGTGCTCTTAACCACGAGCCATCTCTCCAGCCCAGAAATTGTAACTTTTGAAGGTAAGAACTGTATTGTATTCTTCCTTTGGTTTCCCCACAATATACAGTATAATATCGAGCACTAAACTCAAGTATAATGTTCTTGAGCAAGTACTGTCTCCTATGTCTGAAGTGCTCTAAGACCTAAATACAATTTTATTTCTTACAGGGGTTTTGAAATTGTTTGGGAGAGCTCATATTAATCTTACCAAATTATGTAGATTTCACACCTTTATTTAGTGTATTTTATTTATGCAAATTCATACACGAAACAAATATTTAAAAAATGTCCATTTAAGGGGCTGGAGAGATGGCTCTACAGTTGGGAGCACTGACTGCTCTTACAGAGGACCTGGGTTCGATTCCCAGCACCCCCATGGCAGCTAACAACCATCCATAACTCCAGTTCCAGGGGAATGCGATGCGTTCTTCTGACCTCGATGCCGTCTTCTGACCTCCGCAGGTGTTGCATGACCCGGGTGCACTTACGCACATACAGGCATAACACTCATACACATAAAATTTAAAAAAAAATTCCATTTAAAAAACTAGAATTTATGTAACTTTTGTCAGCACTTGCTGCATGAAAGTTCATGAACTTGATGAACTTCAGAACTTGATTAACTGTGAGTCTAATTTCTTTCTTTTCTGATAGAATGAATAAAACATGGACTGGCTAGGTGAGGTGGTCTGAAACTGTGGCCATTCAAGAAGCTGAGGCAGGAAACACTCCAGTTTGAGGCCAGCCTGGGTTACATAGCAAGACCCTGTCTCTAACACACACTAAAACGTAGATTTGAAAGGTTTGCAGACAGGCAAAAATAGAAAACGTGCTGAGCAATCGGAAAGACTGCTGTTCTCAGCCCTGCCTCAAATGCAGACAGCAAGCAGGCGGGTCTGGGTGTTAACAACCCCACAGTCAGCACCGCTCCTCTCTGCAATGGAAGACGAAGCTACTAAGCTTTCCCTTCTCAGCAGTTAGAGTGCACAGCCTGTGAGGGACTTAATGGACAGGTACTGTGTGACCGCGCCAGTACCTGAGACCCTAGGGTGACCGTGTACAAGCCAGCACCAGCACCTCGGTGGGCAGTCCACTTCCGGCCCCGTCGGGGCAGCACTCTAAAGGGAGCGGATGCCAGCGGTCCAGGCTGCCGGGGACCGACGATGGCGAGTGGCGGGTGGCGCGTGGGAGGCTCCATTTCGCACCCGTGCCCGGGGCAGCACCACCCGCCGTGGGTCGGTTCGGGGCGGGCGGTGGCTGAAGAGGGGTGGGGCGGGGGCCTAGGAGGAGGCGCCGGTCACGTGTCCAAGTCACGTGGTGTGCAGCCGGCCCGGCGGCGGCGGCAGCAGAGGAGGTGGAGCCTCAGCCGAGTCGCGGGTAGCGGGGGAAGGAGGAGGCGGCGGCGGCGGTGGCGCGGGACTGCTGGAGGCGGAGGCGGAGAGATGCGGGGCCGCCGCCAACGGCCGCCCGGGAGGTGAGGGCCGTGGGTAGGACCGCGGTGTCCCGTGGGGAGCCGGGCGGGCGTGGTGGGCGCGGCGGGCGCGGGGCTCG
>NW_008329624.1:3240504-3246350 GCF_000622305.1 Nannospalax galili
AACGGGCGAAAGAGGCACCCGGGCGTGCGTGCGTGCTTGTGTGTGAATCAGAAGGCGGTTGGCTTGGAGCCATTTTTTTTTTTTTCCTTAATTGCGGAGACAGAAAAATCCCTTCCAACGGTTTTCCCAGGGTAACGGCTCTGCGCGGGCCCGGCCTGCCTCTGCCGGCTCTGCCCACCTCGGGTCCCTCTCCTCCTCCCTCCCCGTCCCCGCCGGCCCCACCTTCCGCAGGGCCCCCGCCAGGCAGCGGGTGGGGAGGGTTGTCTGCAAAGCGGTCACCTGTCGTGGCAGCTGCAGGGAAATCCCGGCGCTCGTGCTGTCTGGAGTCTGTGCGGGCAAATCACGGAGATTCCGTTCCGTGTGCCCATCCTTCCTCTTTGCACCCGAGCCCCTCCAAGCCCCAGCGCCTGAGGCTGATGCGAAGTTTCACCTTCCCGGGGCAGTTAGCAAGGAGGGGTCTACTTAATGTGAAGGCACCCGCTTCAAGATTTTGGAAGGTGAGGGCCATCAGCTTGGTGGCGTGACATTGGGTGGTGGGGTGTGACAGTCGTCAGTGGGGTTTGTATCGCTCAGGGACATCATCCTTCTGCCAGCCAACCTGGCCCAGGTGGTCAGAAGTCATAGTAAGACTCTGGCCTTTTTGGTGAAGGAGCTGTGTCCAGGGTGTCTTTATTTGGGGGCTATCTTCCTCTTTTTTATTTTTAGGCTGGTTGAGCATCTTAGGGTACCACTAAGTAGTGGTAGCTCACAGGCATTAGGAGAGGAAATTGTTCTAAGGTTTTGAGGGCTGTAAAAACCCTACCGGGCTCTCTTTCTTTGAGCCTCTCTTCCTCTGTGTCTGAGGTCTCCAGTCCGTGGTTGGAGTTTAGTTCTTGCAGGAGGCCCATCGGGGATGGTGCTGTAGTCGCGGAGAGTTCCAGGTTGGGATGGGTGGGTGGGGAGTGATGAGGGCCTTCGCACATAGCCTTACTGCAATCCAGAAAAAGCCCTGCGAAGACTCCCAGCCCTCAGGTGGGGTGGTTGGGAGCTGATGACGTACAGCAGTGCAGTGATAGCCACAGAGAGAGGGGAGAACCACACGTGTCCTTCTTTCCTGTGGTAGTGTTGGAGGAATGATTGTATGAGGACATTACCAGTAGCCAAATCCAGTGTTCACCTCCTCAATTAAAAATAGTATGTGTGGGCCGAGGGTGGTGGCGCTCACCTTTAATTCCAGCACTGGGAGGCAGAGGCAGGCAGATCTCTGTGAGTTCAAGGCCAGCCTGGTCTACATAGTGAGTTCCGGGACAACTGGGGCTACAGGGAGACCCTGTCTCAAAAAGACCAAAAAAAAAAAAAAAAGTGTGAGAGCTATATTAGACAACGAAAGTTTCTTTAAAAATTTTTAGAGCTCTTTTTTAGTAAGGGCTGTGGAAGTAGCAGATTTTTCAGGTGATGGGAGAGGTGTTGAGCTTCCAGACTGAAAAGGATTTGGTACAGAGTTGTAGGAAGTCATATAGGGAAAAAGTATTTGGAACACAGTGGAGCTTTCAGATACTGAAGATAAATAAAAACCCCAATTACTCATGCGCCCGAAAAATAGCAATGTATTTACCATGTATATATTAAAATAATGTCCTTTAAATTTAGAAAGGATGATGTGTGTAAAATTGGACTTCTTACATATGCAGACAAGAGTTAAGTTTGACTAGTCACAATTCTTTTCCCCAAGTGGAATTTAACCCTTAAAAGTCAGGGTTTTTTTTTTTTTTTTTTTTTTTTTTAAAAGTCTCCTTGTAGCCCCAGCTGTCCTGGAACTCACTATGTAGACCAGGCTGGCCTCAAACTCACAAAGATCCACCTGCCTCTCTGTCTCCCAAGTGCTGGGATTAAAGGCGTGCGCCACCACACCGGCAGTTTTGTTTGTTTTATAATGAGAAGTTTTTTCTTTTTAGATTATTTATGTGTATGTGTGTGTGCCCTAGTATATGTATATTAACCACGCATATGCAGCTGCCTGGAAAGGCCAGAAGAGGGTGATGGATCCTCTGGAACATTAATTAACAGGTGGTTGTGAGCCATTGGATGTGGGTGCTAGGAATGGAATTCATGTCCTCTGTGAGAACAGCAAGTGCTCTTAACTGCTGAACCATCTCTCCAGCCCCATGAAGCCAGCTTTAAATTGAACCATCGAGTGGCAACCCTGAGCCCCTAAGAAATGGCAGAATGGAGATAGCAGCCTTCCTTTAATCCAGAGTTTAGCCCCCTTTCTAGGTGGTCATTGGCACCAAATGTAGAAACTAGATTTTCTTTCTGGATTTGCTGCAGGTACACTTGAGTATCTGGATCAGGAAGATATTGAGTGGCTCTTGGCATGGGTAAGGTAGGTGGAATCAGTGTCTTCATGTATTACATTCACAACATCCACCTTCTTCCTCTTCAGTGTGGGGAAGAGAGCACAGACAGTGGGCATGGCCTTATGTGCTAGGATTGATTAGCAAACTACAGATAAGACTGAGGAAAACCTCAGGATAAAATGCCATGGTTTGTTTCCCCAGGGATTCCTTTTTAGGGTTCTGTGAAGTCTCTCCAGTATTACCAAAACCCCGTGGAAATCGTACACTTCCGCACACCCATACACTTGGGCATACCAATGAAATCTGCAGTTAAAGTGTCAAATTTCTTCTAGTTTGGCTGTGATGTTAATTTAGTCTCTAAGGTTGATCATACCATTTTTTTTTTTATGGTAAAGTATACAACAAAAACTGGGATACCCATGAGATTTACCATTTTAACCATTTTAAAGTGCAGTTTAGTGGCATTAAGCATATCATTACTAAGAAATGATTATTACCACACAGCTAAGGATTCCAGACAGAAGCTGTTGTACCCGTTAATCAAGAACTTTACATTTTTTCCTCCTCTAGCCTCTGGAAGGCAATCTTTTGGCTTATGTGAATCTGATAACTTTGGTACCTCATAATTAAAATCACACAGTATTTTTCCTTTTCTGACTGGCTTACTTCAGTAAGCACAGTGTCCTCAAGGCTTATCTGTGTGTTCGCATATCAGAATTTCTCTTTTTAAGATAGAATGGTAATTGTATTTTACTTACATACCATATTTTGAAATACTCTAATTGTGAACAACTCATGATGGCCAGGAACTCTGATAGGAACCTATAGATCCTTTGTTTATTTAAGCAGGAAAACAAAATTAGTTATTATTTAATGCATAGTACCTCTTTAAAAATACAGGACCCTTGAGGGATAAAACAAGTACATGTTGTTGGGTCCTGTCACTTCCATTCCAAGGTGTGTTCATCTTTCTGAAATTAGCAGCTGATGCACATGATTTTTGTTTTCCAGCTAATGTAATGATGACATATTGTGCTATAAAGGATATACACACACACACGAACTAGTCTTTAAGAGAACTTTAATGTAAACTTAGTCTTAAAGAGAAATGTAGGTAAAATTTCCTGTAATTCTAGTATAGGTAAAATCTTTCTAAACTTAGCACCAAACAGAAACTCATGAAGTAAAAGATGTAACAATTTTGACAGTATACAGTATTTGAAATGTCTGTATAACAAAGAATGGCGTGAATGAAACGATTCATGACAAGCGAGAAAAATATGAGTAAGACATAGGAGGCGTCTTGATATGCAGTGAGTTGTAAAAAGTCAAAACTGAACCATTAGGAAAATGAACTAAGGACATAAGCAAGTCTTCCTTAATTTTTTTTTTTTTTTTTGGAAGTACTAGAGATGGAATCTGGGGTCTTGAGAATGCTAGGCATTCATTCTTACTTTGTATTATGGACAGTTTTAGCCATTAGAGAAGGTGGAGATCACAGAAGCATAGTGTGTATCTGTCATCCAGCTTCAGCAATTATAAAACATTCAAGCTGGACATGGTGGTGCATACCTTTAGTCCCAGCAACTGTGGGAGGCAGAGGCAGGCAGATCTCTGTGAGGTCAAGGCCAGCATGGTCTACAATAGCGAGTTCCAGGCCAGCTAAGGCTATAGGAAGACCCTGTCTCAAAAAAAAGAAAGTTCTATTTTAGGGATATTTCCTCTTTCGTAGCATTGGATTATTGAGAAGCAAATCAGACTTGTAATTTTGTCCATAAATACCGTAGTATAGCTCTGAAAAGGCTCTTCACAATCCTATTTCCTTAAATTTTTTTTTTCTGGGGTTATCAATATAGTTCAGTGGATAAAGGTGCCTGCCGCTAAGCCTGATCAATCCCCAGGACCTACATGGTAGAAAGAGAGAAATGATGACTCCACAAGATGTCCTCCTCCGCCTTCCACATGTACATTTTCCTCCTTCCTACCGTTTTCCCACCAGGTTCTGATTAGGAATGTAGCTCAGGGTTCAGTGTTTGCCCAGAGTGTGAGAAGCTCTGGGTTTGATCTCTAGAACTGCGAAAAAAAAAAAAAAAAAGTATTCTTAAAAATTTTTGAGACAGGGTTTCCCTACGTAGACCAGGCTAGCTTCCATCTTAGAAAGATCTGCCTGCCTCCCCCCACCTCAGATGCTGGGATTAAAGGTGTATGCCACCACACCCAAATAAAAAAATGTATTTTTACTATCAGATATCCAGTTATTCCTTCTGACTGTCATATGACCTATGTGGGTTAAAGACAGGAACAGATTTTTCTTTCAGTTTAAAATTTTAATCATGGGCTGGGTGTGATGGCACATGCCTTTAATCCCAGCACTTGGGAGGCAGAGGCAGGTGGATTTCTGTGAGTTCGAGGCTAGCCTGGTCTACAGAGTGAGTTCCAGGCCAGCTGGTGCTATGGGGAGACCCTGTCTCAAATTCTGGAATCATCTATATATGATTGTTTGAATTAAGACCCAAATAAGAGCTGTACATTGCAATTGAATAGTTTGTTTCAAGTCCTCCTCTTCGTGCCTCATGCTTTGCCTCTTTTCCTCTCCTCTTTAAAAAAATTTTATTTTTAGATTTATTTTTATTTATTTATTTTATTTTATTTTGTCTTTTTGAAGCAGGGTCTCCCTGTAGCCCAGCTGTCCTGGAACTCACTCTGTAGACTAGGCTGGCCTTGAACTCAGAGATCCGCCTGCCTCAGCCTCCCAAGTGGTGGGGCTATGGCATGAACCACCACACCTGGCTGATTTATTTTCATTTTATATGTATGCATGTTTTGTGTGCATGCATGTAACTGCACCCATGCGTGCAATATCCATGGAGGCCAGAAGAGGGCCTTAGAGCTCCTGGAACTGGAAATATTAATGGTTATTAGCTACTGTGTGGGTGCTGGGCTCTGCAAAGAGTAGCCAGTGGTCTTAACTGTTGAACCATCTTTCCAGCTCTCTCTCGTTTTTCAAAAATATTTCGTTATTTTTATTTTATGTGTATTTTATGTGTTTTGCCTGCATGTACGCTAAGTGCACCCATTTTGTACAATGCCTGCAGAGGCCAGAAGAGGGTGTTGGATCCCCTGGATCTGAAGTTACAGGTGGTTGTTAGCCACTGCTTTGGGTACTGGGAACCAAACCCAGGTTCTCCGCAAGAGCAGCCAGTGCTCTTAATCTCTGAGCCAGCTCTTCAGCCTCCATCATTTTTCTGTTTGTAACTTTTATTGAAGAAACTAAGTTTTTCTGATTGTGTTCTATAATGTTAAAAATCTTCCTTTATTTCTTGGGTTTCTTGTGCATTGGTAGTTTGCTACAGACAACTCTGAGAAGAATCAGATCCAAACCCCCAGGGAAAATGAAGATGATTTTGTATAATAATAAATAAAATATAAATAGGTAACACTGCCATTTAAGAGATTTATTTTATTTATTTATTTTTTAAATATTTTATTATTTTTATTTTATGTGTATGC
>NW_008329624.1:3246674-3265061 GCF_000622305.1 Nannospalax galili
TTAGCTGCCATGTGGGTGCTGGGATTCGAACCTGGGTCTTTTACAAGAACAACCAGTGTTCTTAACCGCTGAGCCATCTCTCCAGCCCGGAGATTTTTTTTTTTTTTCAATATTTATTTTTTTTATGTGTATCAGTGTATTGTCTGCATGTAAGTGCACCTGTATTGTGCCGTGCCTGTGGAGGTCAGGAGGGAGGGTCAGATCTCCTGGAACTGGAGTTATGGACAGTTGTTAGCTGCCATGTGGGTGCTAGGAATTGAGCCAAGGTCCTCTGCAAGAGCAGCCAGTGCTCTTAATCGCTAGGCTATCTTTCCAGCCCCCATTAAGAGATTTCTTTAAAAAATTAAATATTCAATTTATACTGTAATGGACAATAAAAGAGTTTGTAAACACTTTGTGTGATTATCATGTTATTACTTTTACTCATTTTTTGGTGATGTTAATATATGGGTATCTTTTTGCAGTTTGGGAATGAGCATATTAGAGCTGTGGGTTAAAATTCCAGTATCTTACCTGGTAATGTCTGGCTAAGGCCCTTTCAGTGAATAACTGAAATGTCCGTTTGTGCTTTAGCTTTTTGTCTGGCTAGTTATTAGTTAAAGCCCAAGCCCTGTGTTCTAAAGATAGTTTGGTATCAGGGCCAGATGTGGTGCACACCTGTAGTCCTACTGTTTGGGAGGCTGTGGCGAAAGGATTGTGAATTCAAGGCCAATCTGGGCTTTGTGGCAAGTCCAAGGCCAGCCAGGGCTCCATAGCAAGATTCTGTCTCAGCAGATAAATCCAAGAAACAACAAAAACAGCCCATTCCCCCCACCCCCACAAAAACTCTTGCTCAATGTTTTCAAATTGCACTCAAAGTTATAGACAGATGTTTTTCATCGTATTAGATGGTTGTTCCTTTTTCCACCAACAAAAGATTAGCTTAAACTTTGTGGGGGAAATCTCCTGATTTGTATGTGTATGTGATTTTCAGTAGTTGGGGAATTCAAGAGTCTGTAGAAAACCCTTCCAGGGCCATGCCAGTCTCCCGTCTGTGGCCATCAAAAGTGGATTTGCCTTTTGTGAGAAATGCACATCACTGTGGCTGGCAGCTGTGCTAAGGTAGTAGTCGGAGGCCTTCAGGTGACTAGCAGACGGAGATGTTACAGTCTTGAGACAATTTAAAAATGTTCATGAGTGCGTGAGCCTGTGATGTCACCATATGCAGAGTGTGCACAGGGGATCCTGCACACATGCTTCAGACAGCCCTCTTAGCCCCAGTAACAGATGGGTGAGTATAGTTCCCTCGGCTAGACTGTCAGCATCCATGTTATGGGAAGTTAGATTATGCTGTACATTATGGCCCTGGCTTCACAGCTCATAGTTTAGACAGCCAGAGTACCTGTTAATCATTAAATAATTAGAATGTTTAACTGTGTTTTAGTATTTGTCAGATTAGAAAAAAGAATGACTTTAAAAAGTAACAATATAATTAATGAACTGTAATTTAATGTAAAAAAGTTGATTTAATGTATTGAGTATTTAAGGAGGTTGGATCCTGGGGTGAGCCAGGTAGATGAATGTGGTTAACACTCAGGTCACTTTTTTTTTTTTTTGGTCTTTTTGAGACAGTGTCTCCCTGTAGCCCCAGCTGCCCTGGAACTCACTGTGTAGACCAGCCTGGCCTCGAAGTCACAGAGATCCGCCTGCCTCTGCCTCCTGAGTGCTGGGATTAAAGCCGTGTGTCACCATGCCCGGCTTTGGTCACATTTTCTAGTCCTTCCAAGTAATTTGAAACTTTTTGTCTTTCCCCATGAAACGAGAATTTCAGTCTGGTGTTTCCTATGTAGGAAATTCAATGAAATACTGTTATATTTGAAATGCCTGAATAAAACACAACTTTAAGCTGGGCGTGGTGGTGCATGC
This sequence comes from Nannospalax galili, assembly GCF_000622305.1. Lineage (NCBI taxonomy): Eukaryota > Metazoa > Chordata > Mammalia > Rodentia > Spalacidae > Nannospalax > Nannospalax galili. The sequence continues at coordinate 3,248,580 of NW_008329624.1, forward strand.
CTATAGTCCCAGCACTCGGGAGGCAGAAGCAGGTGGATCTCTGTGAGTTCGAGGGCCAGCCTTGTCTCCATAGTGAATCTAGGCCAGCTGCGGCTACAGGGAGACCCTGTCTCAAAAAAGACCAAAAAAAAAAAAAAAAAAAAAAAACCCAAAACCAAAACACAACTTTAAGATGGAAAGCTCAATTACTCACCTTATTCCATTAGTAATACTTTTTAATACTGTCCAGAAATAAGGGTGAAAGTGGTATGCCCCACTTGGATTCTGAGCAATTTGGGAATAAATTCAGGGTAGGACTGGGGTGCTTCCCATTATCCATTATAATTTACTAGAACATTAATTTCCAACTCTTTGGATTTATACCATCTTATTTGTGTTTGGTTTTTCATCTCTCACCTCCTCTTGCCTCCAGCTGCAGAGATAGCCAGGTCTCTGTTACCCATCTATGAGAGCAAAGTGCTGGTATAATTCAATTTGCTCTAATTGCATCAACCTTTAATTTTAACTAATGATGGCCACACCTTTTCTGGGCATTAGTGAGGTTCGTTGCTATGTGGAATGTATTAAAAATGGTTAATTAAATGGTTAATTAAAGTGTTTTAAAAATTTTTATGATGCAGTATAGACAGTCTATAACAAGTGAGGTTGGTAGCAATTGTGCATTTTTGTGCAAGAAAAATGAATGAGAAGTATTATAAATCCTTGGCTGAAAGCATTTTCTTCATAGAGGTAGATATAATTAGCAATGGTTGTGAGGTGCTTAGAAATCAACTCTATAAATTTAATGTGATAATTTCATTGTAAGATAGAGGAAGCAAGATTGGCCACGTGGTTCAGAGGTGGTATGGCTGCCATTCTCCATTCTGTGAGCTCTGAAATGCCAGTTTCTCGACTTTTTTAATCGACTTTTCTGTGCTCACAAATAACTCTGGTCTTGGCTGTTAGGGGTTGTAGTGTTGGAATCTCCTGGGTTGTCTTTCACCCATGCTCAGATGGTGAAGTTCATTCTCCTTGTGACCCGCACACTGCTTGGCTTTGGGGACTGGATCTATTCTCTGTAGGACCCAGCCAGCACTTGTAAAGTGCAGCAGCACTGTCAAGAGAATGACACCAATCATCTCTGGAGGTCAATTTAAGCCAATTACTTCAATCTTTTAATTTTACTCAGTTATTATCAAACCTTTTCCTAGATTGTTAATGACTAGCAAAATTGGTTTGAGTTGGGCCTCCTTTGGTGCTAATGAGCAGTGAAGTGGACCCCAAGGTGAGATGTCTGCTGAACAGGCCTGCTTCAGAGTCTGCACTCATTCACAGATTAGAGCACGAATGAACTCCCAGAAGCTAAGATTGGTTCCTTCCTCTCTTCATTGTGCATCTACATGACCTTAGGTACTGTCTGTTAGCATTTAATGTTGTTTTGGGAAACAAACTATCTCACAGCATAAGTTTGTCTAGCATTATTGGAAGAAAATCATCAGTTGAGTTGTAAACCTTGTCACCAAATTATTAGTTCTGAGCTTTAATCCTGGCCGTACTCTGTAATGTGTAAAGTGGTTTGTTCCTTGGCCTCTGTGTTCTTTGTGTGTGGAGTGTCACCATTGATACCCTTCTGCTTCATTCTTTATTTGGGGGGGGGACCTTTTTAAGAAAAGGTCTCCCTGTAGCCCCAGCTGGCCTGGAACTCACTATGTAGATCAGGCTGGCCTTGAACTCACAGGATCCGCCTGCCTCTGCCTCTCGAGTGCTGGGATCTGCTGCTTCATTCTTAATATGACCATGTGGCTAATATTCCTAATACGATTCCTACAGCCACTTAATATAAACTTCATGTAGTTGAGAACACCTGGAGAGAAGCATAGTCTCTCTTCTAATTATCTATTATTCCTATTTATTTAAAAGCACAGAATCAACAATCAGAAACTTACTAAGGTCGATTAACTTTAATGTAAGTTGCTAACCTGGGTAGAATGCTTGTTTCTTCTTTGAATGTAAGAATCTCCAGAAATCCAGAAGAATGGGACTGGAAGTGGGAGATGGCATCTCACTTGTGTTGAGTGTTTCCTTCTTTCTTTTTGTTTTCCGCTCAGGCTGATTGGCTGATGCTGACATTTGAGTCTAGTTTTGACATTGAGCCTTTGTACTCATTATCTTTTTGGGACTCCCACTTCCGGTTTGACACGATTGCTAGTCCAGGCACCAAGTAGTTGGGTTTGATGTATAGATTCAGAAAGGATAAGTTTTGACTCTAGGAGACTTTGGTTAGTAGTGTTCAGACAAGCAGAAGGCAGCCTTTGGCTGGGAAAGCTGTGGCGAAGCTCTGCTTTTTCTAGCAGTTTCTGGATGCCCTGGACACCCTGGCAAAGAATATGTGGTTTAATGAGATTCAGAATGTATTTGAACGTGTCATATGTTTGGAATGTGTGAGAACAGTTGTAGCAGGTAGAGCACTTAAGCTTTTTTTTTTTCTTAAATAACTTTTCTATGTTATGGAATTTACTGTGTTTATTATATTTTCTTGTGTGTATTATAAACATTTTCACAGTTTACCTTTTAGCTTTATGTTCATGACATATTTTGGTGTATCAGAGTTTAAATTTCATGTAGGAAAACTTGTCAGTCTTTTTTCCCTGTGGTTTCCACTTCATTCTTGGAAAGCATCTTCTCAGGGCATGTGGAAGGAAGTACTCCAGCCTTGGTGAGAGAGCTTTTGTTCATGCTGGGTCTTCTTTACTCTGTTTAAAGATATGGGTCTTCATTTCAAGAACAGAGCCTCTAGAGGGCTTCAGTTGTACATGTCATGAGCACAGAGCTGAAGTTAATTTAGACTGCCCCCTTCAAAGAAAACCCTGGCTCAACAATTTTTTTTTTAAAAAAAATTTTTTTGGTCTTTTTGAGACAGGGTTTCCCTGTAGCCCCAGCTGGCCTGGAACTCACTATGTAGACCAGGCTGGTCTTGAACTTACAGAGATCCACCCGCCTCTGCTTCCCAAGTGCAGGGATCAAAGGTATGTACCACTGCCGCTGCCCGCCACCACCACCATGCCCTGCTTGTTGGCTCAACAGTTTGATTTGCTGAGCAGCCAAAGAAGCAGTAAATGATTAGAACCCTATTGATTGGCGGGTGCCTCTAGAGAACGTAAAAGAGCATCTTTGCTTGGAATCCTATGAAGTGATCATCTTTTCTTCCTCCTTGGCCCCCCCCACAAGGCAGTGTTCATGTTTCCTACCTTAGACAGATTCTCTTGGTCTTCAATTATTTAAGAAATATCGGATAAGAAATCCATGTTAGTTTTTAAAAAGAGGATACATGGTTTCACTGTATGTAAAAATATAAGAATGGCTGGGGCTGTAGCTCAGTCTATAGAGCTCTTGCTTCCTGTGCATAATGCCTTGGGTTCAATCCCCAGTATTGCCAAAAATTAAAAATAAGTAGGATGTATTAATTGATCTCAAGTTGAACTTTTCACATCCCCAGAGGTTACCTCCAAGTTTGATGTGACGTCATCTCTGATTTGTGTGCAGATGGATGTATTAGCAAACTGGATTCTGTCCCAGTGTAATCGGGCAAAGATTGTCTGAACCCTGTGGTGCAGCTGTAATGAAAAGCTTCCGCATTTCTGTGATTATAGCAGGGTGTGATGTAGTCCTTCTCTGTATTTTTTAATTGCAGAATTGTAATAACCCCTCCCCACCGTGTTTCTAAAGATGCCGACCAGTTAGCATTCAGGCAGAATTTTAGTTGTGTTGGGAATCTTCTGTGTAAAGATGGGGCATTGGTGTTTCAGGCGGTGGCAGGTGAGCTACCTGCCAAGTTGGCATAACAGAAACAGGACTCTTCTGAGTTGCCATCTGCTTGTGGCTGAGAGGAAACCAGCAGTGATTTCTGAGGAGTGAGGAGCTGTTCCGTTTATGTTGAAATACTTAGGAATTAGTAATGTGAAGACATGCTGATCGGGTCTTAACCATTACTTAACAGACTGCTGAGTCAGGTTTTGCTATCCCTAAATTCAGAAAACGACTGCTTGGTTATCCCCCCACCCCAATACTCCAAAAAGACAAGATTCTTTTCTGCCCACCAGACTACTACTTGGCTTAGCCCCAGTTCTGTAATGGGTTGGGTGGGTCAGAGGTGTGTTACTTCCATGCCTACTATGTATGTCCCTGGTATGTGTCCTAGGGGGCTCTGTTTCTAACCATTTTTGGGTATCTTTTTTTCCTGTAAGTTACTGTATACCTAATAAAACTTACCATTTTATCCGAGAGAGAGAGAGAGAGAGAGAGAGAGAGAGAGAGAGAGAGAGAACACGCAGGTGTGGGTGCATGTGTATGTGTCTAGGGTAAGAAGAGACCTTGACATTGTTCCTCAGGTGTTGCCTGCCTTGGTTTTTGAGACAGAGACTTTACTGTCCTGGAATTTGCGGAGCAAGCTAGGCTGGCTGACGGGCCAGTGAACCTGCGGATCTTCCCATCTGCCTCCCCAGTGCTGAGATTAGACGTGTGTGCCACCATGGTAGCCTTTATGTGGGTTCTGGGAATCAAACCCATGTCCTTGTGCACTCTCCAGCCCCATTTTATCAATTCTAACTGTAGTTCAGTGACATTGAGTACATTTACATTGGACAGTCATCGTGTTTGTGTCATTTAATAACTTTTTTTTTTTGGACAGGATCTCCCTGTGTAGCCCAAGCTGGCCTAAACTTAAGATCCTCCTGCGTCACTCTCCCTAGGGCTGTGATTGTGAGAGCTACCATGCCTGGCTTTGCCAAATATTTTGACATACTTTAGGAAGAGCAGATGCTGCTGCTTCATACGGTACATATGCATGACAGACGCCTTTGCTTGTCTGATGTAATGTCCCTTTGAGTTTTAAGCTTTGTTTCCTTCTGATGGGTATTGATTAGCTGAAAGACCTGCTGTGCCCACACTTCTAGTGTTGATCTTCTGCCGTCGTGCCTGGGGAAGCTCTCCTCTTCCTACATGGGGTGTTTTGTTTCTTGAACAGTTTTATTCATAGGCATTGGATGTTTGGTGACATCCCTGACTCGGCCTTCTCTCATTTATTAGACTTGCAAAGCAGCAGCGTGGAGCAGAGAACAACTTGTTTCCCTTCTAACTTAGCAATTAATTGGTAGGTTAACTAGCAGAGTTCATCTGTGGTCCAAGGGCTTGCCGGAAAAATGCTTTAAAGCTCAGCTATGGCTTGAGTTTGGGACCACCATAGGTTTCTGTCTTACCTCTTCCACAACAGTCAATGAAAAAGAGTGCTAGAGCCCTCCATTAGTCAGTAAACTCTTGGTAACAAATAAAAGAGATCTAATTGAACTAAAATGAAAAAAGTAATATATTGAAAGGATTCTAGTTGTCTGCAAAGTCTAGACCAGGAACCAGAGGCTAGGGCACTGTCTGGCAAGACCTGGGAAATTCCGTTTTTCTCTTATTTTATTTGGCGGTCCCTGGCTTAGCTTCCTTCCCTTAGTGGACTTCAGAGTAACTCTTTCTGTCAAAGACTGGCATTCTCTACTCTTTGATCCAGGGGACAGAACCTGACTGCTAACCCTCTCATCTTTCATGTGACCCAGGTGTCTAGAGGGAGATTTACCTTCTCTCAACAATTAGGTGGGTGCAGAAGGAATTTCAGTGTCAAACAGTGAATTAAAAAAAATTTTTTATTTTACATGCATGAGTGTTTTGACCATATATATGTAACTGCACCTATATGGTGCAATGCCTACAGAGGTCAAAAGAGGGCATCAAGTTCCCCTGGAACTGGAGTTATGATTAGTTGTTAGCTGCCATGTGGGTGCTAGGAATATAACCTGAGTCCTTGACAAGAGCAGCCAGTGTTCTAACCACTGAACTGTCTCTCCAACCCCCAGACAGTTAATTTTAAATCATTGTAACTAGGCTCAAACACATCTTCACTAATCAAGTAGGAATCATTACAATCAACACATTTTTGCCAATGAGAAATAATTCTGTTTATTCCTATAGTATAAACATCTATGCTTGAGGATTCAATGAACTCTTGGAAAACATTTACTGTAGCCTGCTGGTTGTAGAAGCATTTGGCCTGCAAAATTGTTGAGATGCTTGAAGGAGTAGTTGGTCAGAAGTTAGGTGAATGTTTCAGATGAGGACAAAACTTTGTAGTCCAATTCATTTAGCTTTTGGTTGTATGATGTGGGGTTTGGCATTTTCATGGAGAAGATTTGGGCCTTTTCTGCTGACCAGTGCTGGCTGTAGGCATTGTAGATTTTGGTGCAGTTCCTCACTTGCCAAGCGTGTTTCTCAGATGTAATGATTCCACTAGGATTCAGAAAGCTGCAGTGGGTCAGACCTGCAGCAGAGCACCAGCAGCCACCGAGACCCTTTTTTGGTGCATGTTTGGCCTGGGAAGTGCTCTGGAGCTGCTTCCTGGTCTGACTGTGGAGATGGTTATTGCCAGTTGTTGTATAACCATCCATTTCTCATTGCATGTCGCCATTGCTTAAAATGAAAGCAGCCCTTTTTTTTTGGTGTTTGGTCAGTTCTTGAGGCACCAAGCTTTTCATCTTTCCAGTTTGCTTCAGATAGCAAATAGCCAACTAAACAGTCAACTAAAGAACAGTGAGTGCTTTGGCAGCCTTTCAGGGAGGTGCAAGAGGATCAGTCTCAATGATGGGTCGTTGTCAACTTGCGGCGGCTGCTCCTGCACTCCTCGTCTTCCTTTGAGGCTCTTGTGTTCTTTGAAAAACTTCCTGAATAACCACTGCACTTTTGGTTAGCAGTTCCTAGACCAAATGCTCTTTAATGACCCATTTTGAACTTGAATAAGAAAATTGTGTAAGGGCCAGCAAGATGGCTCAGTGAATAAATACAGGTGATGCCAAGCCTGACAACATTGAATTTGATCCCTGTGACCCACATGGTAGAAAGAGAACTTCTGGACTTGGGCAAGTTGTCTTCTAACTTCCATGTCTGCACCTCCCCCGCCCCAATAAATAAATGTAATTTTTTTTTTTTTTTAAGAAAGACTCCCTGCAGCCACAGTTGGCCTGGAACTTGCTGTGGAGATCAGACTGGCCTGATCTCCAGAGATCTGCCTGCCTCTGCCTCCTAAGTGCTAGGATTAAGGTGTGCATCACCATGCCTGGCTAATCTTCTTTAATTGCTCAAACTTGGTGGGTTTTTTTTTTTTGTGTGTGTGTGTGTGTGTTTGTTTTAACATCATTTCCATAATATAAAATGAATGTAATATAAGAGGTAATAAGTCATAAGACATAAAATGAGAAATGAACATTAAAATGATATATAACAGAGCCATTTAAGAATGTATTCTAATATCAAACAGCAAATTACAACAATATAAAAACCAGTTGCTTTTGTACCAGCCTAATAGAATTTCTGGGAAAAACGAATGCATGTTGTAGAAAATGGCCACTTCTGTGGTAACTGTTGGGTAGATGGGAGCTGTTAAGAGAAGTCAAGGAGATTTAGTAGAAGGGAACAGCTCTGCTGCAAATATAGAGACTTAATCTGGGAAAACACTTGACCCTTGCATTAAAATCTAATACAAAGCCAGGTGGGGTGATACATGCATATAATCCCAGAACTGGGAAGAATGAGACAGGAGGAAGCCGGGCATGGTGGCACATGGCTTTTAATCCCAGCACTCGGGAGACAGAGGTAGGCAGATTTCTTGTGCATTCCAGGCCATCTAGGGCTAAATAATGAGACCCTGTCTCAAAGCAAAACAAAACAAACCCCCCCAAAACAGCAATAACAACACCCTCCTCCAAACCCAAAACAAATAAAAAATGAAAAGCAAATTAAAACATACCAGGTGTGGTGTCTGAAACTGAGGCTGGAGAGCTGCTTGAGCCCAGGAGTTTGAGGCCAGTCTGGACAACACCAGACCTGGTATCAGAAACAAACACGAGCCAAGGAAACAATGAGAGCAAAGCTACAGTAAAATGAAAACTAAATTGAAATGCCACCATCACGGACCAGAAAGAGTCCAGCAGGTCGAGGAAGTGAACAGATGAACCTGCTAAACAAATTCTGGAATTGTGTATAGAAGAGTAAATTTCTTATTTAGTAAAATCAATTGGATTAATTGAGCATTTTGTCTGGTGATCAGTTTCTTCGGATTGTTGTGATGCGTTAGGTTCATATTTGGCCAAATTATGTAGTGCAGTTATTGGAAAATAATTCTTCTGTTTCTTGCAGGTATCAGACCAATTTCCTGCTAATTAAAATGATGCTGTGACTTTTGATTTTGGTATAAATATTCATGGACAAAATTCCTCAATTGAACACAGCTGAGACACAAAGTGTTCATTTATTAATTACAGCCCATTTAAAACTTTATTTTAAAATTTTATTATTTTCATATGTATGAATGTCTTGCCTGCATGTATGTAAGTCACCCATGGCATGTGGTGCCCAAGGAGGTCAGAAGAGGGTATTGGATCCCCTAGAACTGGAGTTATGGATGGTTGTTAACTGCCATATGGGTGCTGGGAACTGAACCTGGGTTCTCTGCAAGAGCAGCCAGTGTTCTTAAGTGCTGAGCCATCTCTCCAGCCTCTCAACTCAATTCTAACTGTTCCCACCTGGACTTAGTGTCAGATCCACAGATTTTAGTAGCCGTAAGGCCATATGCTAGCTGCACGGCTTAGAGCTGCCTGTTCTGTCCACGTGGCTCTACATTTGTGGTTTCTTGTTGCCTTGTCAGGTTGGATAGCTTGAGCTCATTAAAAATAACTGTCACAGTTATGAAGAGTACAGCTTAGAAACAGCCAAACAGAAGAGACAGTGCCCAGATGGGATGGGAAGGTCCTTTTCCCTGTAGTCCTGATGCCTCCGTATGTTCATCAACCACCGCTCTTTGTGCTTTGGTGTGCAGTGTATAGGGTCCTGTTAGCATATTGACTTCGTGTTTGAATTCGGTCTTTACCTACTCTTCCTAGGGGATGGGGTGGGGTTGAAAGTTTGAACTTGATAATCACATGCTAAATCTTTCTGGGGTGTCCAATCCTATCATTTCACAGTGATGATTTTGAGAAACCTTGGGGTTTTGTTAGACGTGTCAAAGGATATTACGATGTGGTGAGTATTTAAGCTTTCTGCATAAGGGTGGTAGTTGATGATAAAGGTGGAATGAGGAGACAAGAAAGTCTCCCAAAGGGCTCTGGGAAACGTTAGCATTTGACCAGTGGGTAAGGGCTAAAAGAGAGACAGAGACAGAGAGGGAGAATGTCTGTTGAAAGTGGAAGAAAAGGGAGAGATTGTTAATAGGGACTGAGGAGAAAGTGCATCTCTAGAACAGTGATCTGTGGTAGAGTTTGCTAGGATGATGGAAATGGCTTTTATCTGTGTTGCCTAGAAAGGTATACCTGACAAACTTAGCTGGACAGTAGTTGGACAGTAGCTAGAACAACTGAGAAATGGTTGTTTTTATTTAATTAACACTTAATTTAAATAGCCATATATGGCTAGTGGCTCTCATTTCTTGTGTTGAGGACTGGGGGCGGAGGGAAGTGTTGGCAGGTTAAGAAGGCCAAGTCCTGCAGGGATCCTTGGTGCTCCCAACCACTTGGCTTTAGGGCTGGAGTTGTGAATTGCTGAAGACTAGGCTTCCCCCCACAGAGCACTTGAGTTGTTTGGGCAGTCTTCAGACGTAGAGAATTCTAACACTGGAGATGGTTTAAGAACCAGATAAATGTCTTAGATCTCTAAGGTATGATGTAGTTTTCCCTCATGTTTGCTGAACATAAATATTGTCAAAATGAGACAGCTGACTGATGGCAAGTCTGAAAAATACAGAGGCTGTTAATCCTTTTAATATATGTGTTAATGATAGTTGGTGTGATGGCTAATCCTGGATGTCAACTTGATTGGATCTGGGATTAACTGAAATGAGAGAGATCTTCTTGATTGGCTCATCTGAAGCTGGAAGATACACCCTAAATGTGGGTGTTACCTTCTGATGGCAGCTTCTATAAAAGGCCATGGCAGAGAAGAACATCTGGCTTCTTGCTGCTTGCCTTCTCTCTCGCTGGGGAGTTCATCTTGCTGCTGTAGACTGAAGACTAGCTGATCATTTGGAATGCATCAGACCTTCATGTGTGTGTGTTTGCGCGCGCGCGCGCGTGTGTGTGTGTGTGTGTGTGTGTGTGTGTGTGTGCATGTGTATATATATAAAATGTATATATATATATAAAATTTGTGTATATATATGTATGTATATATTGTTTTTGTTTTTGTTTTCATTCTGCCGGTTCTGTTTCTTTAGAGAACCCTGACTAATACAGTTGGGTTCATTTGGAATGAACAGAAAACTCAAGTAGGTGTGTCCTACAAGATGATGTTTGTTCTTCATGTGTAAATCTGGAGGCAGGCAGCCCTGGGCTGTTGGGGTTGGTTTCTTGGTCACACAGGTCCTAGGATCCCTTTGTTATAGGTCTTTAGCTTCAGGAGGTGGCTGTCTGGAGCTTCATACATAGTGACCAGAATGAGACAGACTGGGGAGGGCAGAGGTCTGACCTCTGCCAAACCAGTCCCCTTGAAAGAGCCATTCTCAGCAGAACTGACCTTCTAGTTACACTGTCAGCTGTACTTATCTACAGGGAGGCTCAGAAATGATTCTACCCAAGCATTTTGCTTCCCCAAATAAAATTGGGGTTCTGGTGGTGAGGAAGAAAGGGGTCATGGATGTCGGCTAGATGGCCAACTGTGTCTGCTTTGGTGGAGAGGGGAGAAAGAGCAGTGCTCTCCTTCCCTGACATCCTGTCCAGGAAAGCAGCATTAACACAAGCTGCACCATTATCCTCATTGATGTTGACAGTCTTCTCTACAAGCTTGTACATTTGCCCAGCTCTTACAGCCATCCCCTTTGGCTTTCAGTGATATTCTAGAGACCTCAGTTGTAGGCTGCCTGCTCCTCAGATTTAAGGGACTAGAATAAGCCTAGAGCATTCCTGCATGCTCTCTAGGAAAGGACATGAGTCAGTTTTCTGAGGCAGATTCCCCGGTCAGCATTGTTCAGTCTCCTCAGGCCTCAGGCTCATCTGTAAGTTGCCTCTTTCCAGGGGACTCTACCAGGACACATGGGAGTATGCCACACAGGGTCCCAGCCCTTTGAAGGCTTACCTCATTAACTTTTCAATTACAAGTAGAACTAGGCTGTGGGGCAGTTTCATAGGAACTAGACACTGCCTGGACTCCAACTTCTGATCCTCTTGCCTCAACCTCCTGAGTGCTGAGGTTACAGGTACATACTGTCATACCTGTTGTTTTATGTTTTTATAATTAAAGATTAATGTGATAAAATGTACATTAAGTTTACCAGTTAAATCATTTTAAGTATATAATTCACTGATACTAAGCATCTTCATAGTGCTGTGCAACTGTCCCGCCATCCAACCCTAGAATCTTTTTCATCTTCTAATACTAGAACTGTATAACCTACTCTCAGCCTCATTTTGGGCTCATATTAATGTTTGTCCATGTAATACTTGTCATTTTGTGACTGGCTTTTTTCATTTAGCTTGGTGTTTTCAACATGTTGTACCATGTGTCAGAATTTCCTTCCCTTTCAAGGTTGAATGATCGATACTCTACCACATTTTGTTTGCTCATTCATTGGTTGATGGACACTTGGTAGTTTTTGAAGACAGTGTAATTGTCAGGTAGATACATCATAATGTTTTTAGAAGGTTTGGTTGCTTTCATCCAAGTTGGTGTGCCAATACATCATACCCACTTTGAACACCAAAGCCATTGTGATTCATGTAGAGTGATCAAAGTTAGGCTCTAGTTCCTTTGAGACATTATTATACTGAGTGGGAGGGTGGGATTCCACTAGGTTCTAAGTTGGGTTTCTGGTCCTCTAACTTTTCCATTGTGCTTCTCTGTTAAGGCCTCCATATACACATAAGCCATCTTTAGCAGAGATTTCACTGCTTTGCTGAGGTGGTCTGCATGAATTCCTAGTTACCTCATTGTGCATCACCCTAGAGCTAACTGCACTGTTGCTCCCATTTTCTCTTGTTTCATTGCCTGTCGATGTGGCACAAGACAGCTTGTAGTTGAGGTAGTGTGCTTGTCCTTGCCTGACTGAATAGGGCTTCTTGATCTCATGCTCCATTGTTTTTGTAGAAATGTAGAAGGCCCATCATTGGATGGTCTTTGTTTTCTACAGTATTTTCCCATTTACTTTATTTCTGATCATTTTAATGGGAATTTGGCAAAAGGGCTAGGTAAATACATGGGCTAAATTATCATCTTGAGGGGCTGGAGAGATGGTTAAGAGCACTGACTGCTCCTCAGAGTACACAGGTTCAGTTCTCAGCTTTCACATGGCAGCTGACAACTGACTATAACTCCAGTTCCATGGGATCTGATGCTCCCTTCTGACCTCTGTAAGCATTGCACAACACAAGTACACTTACATACATGCAGACAGTATACTCATACATGTAAAATTAAAATATTTTAAAATATTTTTAGTTTTATTTTTAATGTGTATGCATGTATTGCCTGCATGTAGGTAAGTCCACCCGTGTTGTGCAATGCTTGTGGAGGACAGAAGAGGCTGTCGGAGAACTAGAGTTACAGACAATTGTTAGCTGCTATGGGGGTGCTGGGATTTGAACCTGGGTCTTCTGCAAAAACAACCAGTGTTCTTAACCACTGAACCATCTCTCCAGCCCCCCAAATTAAAATATTTTAAAAAACAAATTATCATCTAATTTATTCTTGTATATTGCTGTCTCTAGTTCATTCTACTTCTGTAGCAAAATGCCTTAGACTGAGTCATTTCTTTTTCTTTTATCTTTTTTTTTTTTTTTTAATAGCCCCAGTTGGCCTGAAACTCACCGTAGACCAGACTGTCCTTGATCTCACAGAACTCCACCTGCCTCTGTAACCCCAGTGCTGGGATAAAGGCATGTACCTCCTGAGTAATTTGTAACTGATAGAAGTTTATTGCTCCCATTTCTGGAGTTTGAGGAGTCCAAGGTCAAAGGTGCCAGTAGATCTGGTGTCTGGTTAGGGATATACCTTCTTGGAGTATCTTCTTGTGGCCAAAGGGAACAGGGGAGCACTGGAGCCTCTTTTATAAAGTGGTACTAATCCCACTTGTGAGGCTGGAGTCCCGGTGACTGAATCACTTCCCAAAGGCTGCACCTCTTGATTTTATTGTATTGGATAAGTGTTGGGGGCATACCAACCTTTATTTAGACCGTTGAAGTTGTATTTTCCTATTTTTACTTAAGTCTCTTAAACTGTTTTCATTTAATTCAGTTGAATATCTATAAATTACATGTATAGATAAGAGTGATTTTAGATTCAGGCACTTTCTGATTTTATATGATTTTTGTCCCCTGTGGTGACATGCTGACTGGAATTTAGGGATGGTGCTGAAAGCATGTTTTGTGAACATCCTTGGTTTATCCTTGGTCTAGCCTTTAGCCTTCTGTGGTATGTTAAATTGCTTTCTGGGAAGGTGGACCATTTGGAGAGAGAGGGAATTCACTTTCCATGTCCGCACCGTACTGAGTGAGCACAAGGGTTCAAAGGCTCTTCCAGATCTGTGCCTTTGTCATTTTAAAATTAAATTCCAGTTTGGTCATTTTTTATTTTGCTGTGCACTTTATTAAAAGATTTACTTTTGGGGCTGGAGAGATGGCTCAGCGATTAAGAACACTGACTGTTCTTGCAGAAGACCCAGGTTTGAATCCTAGCACCCACATGGTCCCAGGGGATCCAACGGCCTCTTCTGACCTCCATGGGCGTTGCGTGACATGAGTGCACTTACTACATGCAGGCAATACACACATACACATAAAATAAAAATTAAAAAGATTTCCTTTTTTTTTTTTTGGTCTTTTTGAGACAGGGTCTCCCTGTAGCCCAGCTGATCTGGAACTCACTTTGTAGACCAGGCTGGCCTTGAACTCACAGACCAGACCAGGCTGGTGTCTGCCTCCTGAGTGCTGGGATTAAAGGTGTGCACCACCATGCCCAACTGGAGTTCGTCTTTTCTGAGCTTTCCCTGAGCTTTCAGCTTTCTTTTCCTCAGCTTCTAAATCCTTCACTAATGAAATCTTTCATGAATTCAATATGACAACTTTCAAGGCTGCCTTTACTTCTGTCTTAGAGTTTATGTAGCACCTAGTGTAAAATATGTACTATAACTAGTTTCATATAAGTAGTATAAGCAGTTCAGCAATAGTCTTGGATCTATTTTGTGGATAGTGAAACTGAGGCCATGAGTGTTTAAAGAATCGTGCAGAACGGATGAAGTAATGGATCTGGAATTTGACTTCAGGTTGTCACCCTCCATATCCCCTTTTCAGCCATTGCTGCTTCCCAGGTTTATAGTTTCAATCTGAGTTGGAGATGGAAGTTTAGTTTGTATGACTACCAAAGTAGATGCATAGTTCTCGTAACATACTTTGACGTTAGGCAAAAGCTCAGAAGCGATCAGTACATGTTCCAAAAGTTGACAAGGAACTTATGAGCTTCAATAACTGGGTTTGAAGATGCCTAGAAATCTTGTCACCTGGCTTTGGGAATCTGGTCCACTTTTGTCATCGTCCCTATGGAGAAAACAATGGCTCTAGATGCTGAGGGACTTAACCAGGACCTCACTAGAGCTTGATGCTGTGTCTTTTGCTCCCATGGTTTCCACTGCACTCTGATGCCCTTGAATGCATGTTTTTTACACATACAGTGATATCAGTGAAAGTCCATCTAGTTGAAATAAGTATGTGAGTATGGGAGATGTTAAAAATGCCTCATTCGAGATCCCGGATGAGCCCAGCTCACCACACCCTCAGGCTCCTTTGCCCCAGGTGTGAGGCCTTCACTAACTTGGTGTCCTGTTTTCTCTGGCCTTGTCCTCTACCTTTCTAGTTCATAGGAAGGTCTTGATGCTGATGCACATCTCCAGGCTGCCCTGTGCTTCCTCTGTCTAGGGAGCACCCTGTCTTAGTTCAGCCTGCTTGGCTCTCACAGGATCTCTCAGCAGCCTACTGCCATGCTTCCTGCTTTTATTCAGTCTCTCAATAGTGGGTCTGAAGTGGAAACTAGAATATTTCACTCTATCCTTAAAACTAGGTAGTAACCAGGCCAGCTGTGGCTAGAGGGAGACCCTGTCTCAAAAAGACCAAAAAAAAAAAAAAAAAAAAAACCCAAACCAAAAAAACCCTAGGTAGTAGCTTTCTGCTCTACCAGGAATAAAGCATAAGCTCCTTCTATGGCCTAGAAGGCCCTTTCTAAGCACCTTCTCCCTAATTTCCTGCCCCCCCCCCACCATCTTCATATGTATCAGCCTCTCCTGCCCCTAACTCTGTGATGTATCTCTCCTTGTTATCAGAATGAAAGTTCCTGGAGAGCTGGAGTTCAGTACACACTGAAAATTGTAAATGCAAGCGAAATTTAAGCAGCATTAGAACCCTGTATCAGGGTTCTCCAACGAAACAGAACCGGTAGAATGAATATATATGTGCTTAGCTCACAGGATAGAGTCTGAGTAGTCCAACAATGGCTGCACCACACTGGAGAGGCTGAGAATCCATAGTCGCTCAGTCCACGAGGGTGGATGTCTCAGTAGTCCCAATCTAGCACTGAAGGTCTGACAAATTCCAGAAGATCAGCTAGTCTTCAATCTACAGCAACAAGACGAACTCACCAGCGAGAGAGAAAGTAAGCAGCAAGAAGCCTGGTGTTCTCCTCCTCTGTGGCCTTTTATACGGGCTGCCATCAGAAGGTAACACCCACATTTATAGTGTGTCTTCCAGCCTCAGATGATCCAATCAAGATCTCTCTCATTTCAGTTAATCCCTGATACAGTCAACTTGACACAGTATTAGCCATCACAAGTCCACCCCTTGTCAACTTGACACCCAATAGCATCTCTCTCTGTCATGCTTAGTTTTCAAATGAAAACAATGTTGAGGTCATAATTTCACCTAGCATGATATAACTATTACATCATACAATGACCAGTGCATTATATATCTTAGAGTAGGTGTTAAGATCTTTGAGGAATGCTTAGTCCTTTAGTATTTCATAACCCAATATAATCATATAGGTTCACAACACTTAACCACTTAATACTTATCTCAATTACACATTCAAAAAAGAATAATACAAGTATCTGCTTAACATATGTGTATACATGCAGAAGCCTATCTTAACCAAATAGGACAAGAATACTCATGTCAATTATAATCCACGTTTCTGCAACTGGTCACGTGGCCCAAGTTGGTATTTGTAACTACCTTCCTCTACGACCCATTCTGTATTTCCTCCACCATCAGCAAGCACCTCTGCAGGTCTTGGCTCTTTCTCTGGAGGAGTGACCCATACTTTCATCCCTGAAGAGTCTGGGCCACTTGTTGTCCTGTCTGGATTGTGTTGCAGTTTCCCATTGACCTTAATCACAGGACATGGTAACATCAAAAGTCGCTCTAAGGAGTCTCCTGCCTTCCG
>NW_008329624.1:3265935-3279823 GCF_000622305.1 Nannospalax galili
CCAGGTCAGCTTTCGTGAGTGGGAGTCCATGCTGTCAAGCCCATGCATAACCTCCATCTTTGCCACCATGGCTACTTTGTTCATGGGCCCATTGAGCAATGACAGGGATAGCTGAAGAAAGAGGCTGACCATCCACAGAGCGGGTCATCCGATCTACTTGATTATTAAACTCATCTTCTGCTGAAGCCACTTTTTGATGAGCATTTACATGAGACACAAGTATGTTCACATCCTTTGCCCATTTGGAGAGATCTAGCCACATACTTCTTCCCAAATGTCTTTCTCACCAATTTTCCAATCATGCTCCTTCCAAGTCCCTGACCATCCAGCCAAACCATTGGCTATAGCTCATGAATCAGTATATAATTGGATTTCTGGCCATTTCTCCTTCCAAGTAAAATGCAGGACCATGTGCACTGCCCATAGTTCTGCCCACTGTGAAGACTTTCCTTCCCCAGTGTCCTTCAGGGTTGTTCCAGAAACTGGCTGTAATGCCACAGCTGTCCACTTCTGAGTAGTGTCTGCAAAGAGAGCAGAACCATCTGTAAACCAAGCGCTAGTCTTCTCTTCTTCAGTCAACCAATCATAGGGCACAGTAGGTGCATGCTTGAGAACAGGAGGCATCGTAACAGGAGTAGGAGCCATAGGCATTTGGGCAACTTCTTCATGTAACTTGCTTGTGCCCTCTGGGCCTGCTTGAGCCTGATCATGTATATACCACTTCCATTTGATAACGGATTGTTGCAGTGCATGACTTACTTTATGGTTTGGGGGGTCAGATAACACCCAGCTCATGATGGGCAGCTCCGGTCTCATGACGAGTTGGTGGCTCATTGTCAAACGTTCAGTTTCCACTAAGGCCCAATAGCAGGCTAAGAGCTGTCTCTCAAAGGGAGAATAGTTGTCTGCAGATGAAGGCAAAGCTTTACTCCAAAATCCCAATGGCCTCCGCTGTGATTCCCCTATGGGGGCCTGCCAGAGACTCCAAACAGCATCTTTATCTGCCACTGATACCTCAAGCACCATCGGGTCTGCTGGATCATATGGCCCAAGGGGCAGAGCAGCTTGTACAGCAGCCTGGACCTGTTGAAGGGCCCTATCCTGTTCCAGGCCCCACTCAAAGGTAGCTGCCTTCCGAGTCACTTGATATATGGGTCGTAGTAAAACACCCAGATGAGGAATGTGGTGCCTCCAGAATCCAAACAGGCCCACTAAGCACTGTGCTTCTTTCTTGGTGGAGGGAGGGGCCAAGTGCAACAACTTATTCTTCACTTTAGAAGGAATGTCTCTGCATGCTCCACAGCACTGAACTCCTAGAAATTTCACTGAGGTAGAAGGCCCTTGAAGTTTGCTTTGATTTATTTCCCATCCTCTCATGTGCATATGCTTTACCAACAAGTCCAGACTGTCTGCTACCTCCTGCTCACTGGACCCAATCAGCATAACATCATCAATATAGTGGACCAGTGTGATATTTTGTGGAAGAGTCAGGCGATCACAATCCCTTCGAACCAAGTTATGGCACAATGCTGGAGAGTTAATATACCCTTGAGGCAGGACAGTCTGGACTTTCACCTTCTTAATTTCCTGCCCACCTGCCCCTGACTCTGTGATGGATCTCTCCTTGTTATCAGAATGAAAGTTCTTGGAGAGCTGGAGTTCAGTACACATTGAAAAGCGTAAATGCATGCAAAATTTAAGCAGCATTGGAACCCTAACTTTTTTTTTAACTTAAAAAATTTTTTTTATTATTTTTATTTTATGTGTATGCATGTATTGCCTGCATGTAGGTAAGTGCACCCATGTCGTGCAATGCCTGAGGCGGACAGAAGAGGGTGTCGGATCCCCTGGAACTGGAGTTAGGGACAATTGTTAGCTGTCATGTGGGTTCTGGGATTCGAACCCAGGTCTTCTGCAAGAACAACCAGTGTTCTTAACCACTGAGCCATCTCTCCAGCCCCAGAACTCTAACCGTTTCTAATCAGAAAATATGTTCTGAGTTCCTGTTTGTTTTTTTTTTTTCCTCCTTTTAGTTCCCCCGACCCCATCCCCCTTCTGGTGCCTGGGATTAAATTAAACTCAGGGCTTTGCACATGCTAGGCAAGCATTCTATCTCTGGGCTAAACCTCTAGCCCTCTGAACTCTTTCGTATACTGAGCTTTTGCAGGCTGAACATACCCACCCATGAACTGTGGAATGCTGTAGTCTGCTACGTCCTGGAACTGAAATCAGCTTTCGAGACCTTGCATTGCATTTTTATTGCTTCTCTCCAGTCCCACCCATCTTCTTGTGCTATGATACTTGAGTTTTGGAAGAGAGAGGATTGCTGTTTCTAAACCTTGACAATTCTGCCTCTCAGTAGCTGGGACTGCAGGTGAGCTAGGAAGTGATGCTTTGTAGTAGATAGTATTGGGTGGCTGGAGAGATGGCTCAGTGGTTAAGAGCACTGACTGCTCTTGAAGAGGATCCGGGTTCGATTCCCAGCACCCACATGATGACTACGAATCGTCCTTAACTCCAGTTCCAGGGGAATCTGATGCCCTCTTCTGACCTCTGCGGCATTGCACAACACGGGTGCACTCACGTATATACAGGCAATACACTCATACACATAAAATAAAAATAATACATAAAATATTTAGAGTATTGGAGAAAATAATCTTGGTATTATAGACTTGGTACCTTGTTCTAAGGTAGATTTTGAGACAGGGTTTTGCTATGTACCCCCGGCTGGCCTGTACCTCCATATAGGTCAGGTTGGTCTCAGACTTAACCATGATCCTCCTGCCTTAAACCCTCCCAAATTCTGGAATTATAAATGTGAACTGCCATGTCCAGCTTTTGTTTTTGTTTTGAGAAAAGGTCTTCTTGTGTAACTTAGGCAAACCTTCAGCTCTCCTGCCTTAGTTTCAGGAGTACTGGGATTACAGGCATGCAATGTCTGGCTGTGAAGTAATGTTTGTAGACTAGTCTGTGTGTCAGTGATAGTACTCATGACATTAGTTCTTTAGAAATAGGTGCTCAATTCTGACCAGTTCATTTATATAAAGATTTTCTTTCTTTTAAAACAGTATCTCACTAGGTAGCCCTGGCTGACCTGGAACTTGCTTTGTAGATCAGGCTGGGTGTAAATCCACAGAGATCCTCCTGCCTCTGCCCCCCGAGTGCTGGGACTAAAGGGGTGTGCCACTGTGCCTGGCTGTATAAAGACTTAACAACATGGTCCTTGGATTAATTGGTGACTGTTAATGCTACTCGAAGCAAGGATTGGCTTTGGGCACATTGGCATGGGTACCCTGCACCATTGCTTTTCTCGATGCTAGGAGAGCTCACTATGGGTTAGTGACTGTCACACTAGGCTGGGTTTTCTTTTTTTTCTTCCTAAGACTGGAGTAATATTTTTGGCTTCTGTGTGGAAGCTATTGGTGTTTCTAAACCTTGACAGTACCTTAACTGTCAGAGCTTCATAGCAGGACACTGGGGGGTGGTTCTCAGACTGTAGGGTATTAACATCAGTGATGCAGATATCCTAAACCCATTCCTTTCTGCAGCAGGCCCAGGTGTGTGGGTACCAGCACAGCACTATCTCTTCTTTTATTAGCAGGAATCAACCTGTGGTCTTTCTGAGATCCCTCAGGCTTGGCTTCAGGCAGCTCTGTTTTCTTACTCAGACAATGTCACATCAACCCCCACTGCCTAAGCCCTGGAGTTCTCTCCATTTCTTTTGTACTGAGAAAGACCCATGGAACCAGACCCATGCTCTGGTTGATACTGGTCCTTACGGCAGGAGGCAGGTGAATGGAGTCTCCCATCCCTGTCCTCTTAGGCTGTATTCATCATAATAGATTGGATTGGTAGAGCTTTAAGTCCTTTTCAACCTGCTGCTTATCAGTCAAGTGGACTGAAGTCTATTTGTTTTAGATTTAATATCAGGGGAATGGTATGGTTTTTGGAGTCTACCTTTGAGCTCAGATGTCTAAAGCTATCCAGTAGGTACTGTGTAGTATATATTGATAATACAAGGAGGAACAAGCTTAGCATGCTCTGTATTCCCTTTAGTTATTTTGCTATAGTGCATTTGGAGAATTTGGAGGGTAAATACAGAAAAACCACTATTCTTTTATTCACATGCTTTAAATTTAAAATGATCTAGCTTATTTTTATGCTTGTGTTAATCAAATTGGTTTAAATGTTTAATTTTGTATGATGTATGTATGATATCTCTAGGACTGAATCTTGGGGCTCCCCCCATGTTTTTTTTTTTTTCTGTGTCTTCATAGTCCATGATGCCAGCTGAGGTTGTCAGTACATTGAAGCAAAACTAATGGGGTGGGAACAGATTATCCTCCTATTTTTCCAGATCTTTGAGTTGCACATAGAATCTAGAGCAGATCATGCCACACTTGTTTAATTTGCCTATGGGGGTCACAGTAATCCTCCTCAGCTGTGTGATAATCAGTGATCTTATGTTCATCAGAGAAATTATGCTCACTGTCCTTCAGGGAGCATGGTCTACCAAGAACCTGGCACAGCCTTCCAGCTTTGTTGATGTTCTTGAGGTCATCAGCCAGGGCCAGGGTATTCATGTTCCTCACCATCACAGTAGAGCTGAAGGATGGTGGGAGGACTGAAATGCCTAACTTTAAATACATGTCTTGAGATCTAGCCTAGAAATAAGTAGATAACACTTTAATTGAATTTGAAACATCTTAATCTCATGGACCTAGAAAAAGTTGCTTTGACAGTTTAGGACCGCCCCCATCATTTTGCCTGTCTTATTATTTTATTTTTCAACAAGATTGCAACACGTATTCTACTGGAGGGCCTCTCCCCACCCCCCAAAACACTATGGTAAAACTGGTTTAAAAAGAAAAATGTCACAGCCTCCTGGATAAGGTTAGCACAAACCTGCTGGAGATCCAAATGCTTGTTGGCCATAGTTTTTGATAATGTAGATCAGTTGTTCTTCAGCAGAATAATAGGTAAAAGTTTGAATCATACATACTTTCTACATCTGCTTGAAACTGCTAAGATGTGCTGTTAAGTTCGTATGTGAACTGCTTTGGTGTTTGCTGTGTTTTCAGCTCTATTAGAGTGGGGGGTCTTTTTCCTTCCACTGCTGTGTTCCAGTCCTGATGCCCTGGGAAGGGTATTGTCGTTTCATACCGATACATTTATATCAGTATGCATCCATGGAAAAATCTTTAACAAATGGCTTAAATATTGCAAAATAGTTAATTGTTAGAGAAAGAAAAGAAAAGTGACGTTTTCTCTCCTAGGCTATAGCCTGGAAGTTCCCAGGCCTGTCTCTTCTTTCTCCCCTGTGTATAGTCCCATCGGCTTCTGGAGATTATGACAGGCTTATTTATTCTCTTCCAAGAAGTTCTGAAAGCAGCAGGCCTCTGTGGACGCTTGGCATTGCATGGCTTGGAATCTAGCCTTTGAAACTCTGTGCCTGGATATCATTTCCTAAATCAGACCACTAGCAGTTCTTTCAGAAGAGGTTGTGAAATGAGGTATGTTTTTTTTTTTTTTTTTATTAATAGGCTAAAAGTGAGGCACTTAAGTATATGGCTAGACAGATGGTTGATATGAGTGGTGAGCTTTCTCAGTAATTTGTTAATCAAGGAAATTACATATTTTTTATATGTTCTATTTTTGTTTCTGATTACTTACCAGCTTGTGAGTCTGTTGTTGAGACTAGAGTAATATGAATATGTTCAAAGAAATTAAGTGTTGTATATTATACAATAAGTAATTGAAATCATGCCAAATACAGGATGCTATATTTTTATGTCATTATATTGTGACATTTAAAAAAATATGTATTTTACTTGGGAGGCAGAGGCAGGTGGGTTTTTGTGAGTTTGAAGCCAGCCTGGTCTATGTAGTGAGTTCCAGGCCAGCTGGGGCTATAGGGGAGACTCTCTCTGTCTCTCTGTCTCTGTCTCTGTTTCTCTCTCTCTCTCTCTCTATATATATATATATATACACACACATAATTATTTTTTAAATTTTATGTGTATACGTGTATTGCCTGCATGTATGTAAGTATACCCGTGTCATGCAGTGCTGGTGGAGGACAGAAGAGACTGCCGGATCCCCTAGAACTGGAGTTACGAACAGTGGTTAGCTGCCTGGATTCGAACCCAGGTCTTCTGCAAGAACAGCCAGTGTTCTTAACTGCTGAGCCATCTCTCCAGCCCCCATTAATATATATATATATTTTTAAATTGGTCATTTAATACTTTTCTTCTGGTTATTTAAAGTCTTTAAAATTTTCTTTTTTCTTCACCAGGAATTTATTTTCTTAGCTTTTGAAACCAATTGCTACTATTATTTTATTATTCTTATAAAAACCAAGATCTATATATTTTTTAATTTTTATTTTATGTGTATGAGTGTAATGCCTGCATGTATGTAAGTGCACCCATGTCATTCACTGCCCCCAGAGGACAGAAGAGGGCATCAGATCCCCTGGAACTGGAGTCAAGGACAGTTGCTAGCTGCCATATGGGAGCTGGGAACCAAGCCCAGATTCTCTGCAAGAGCAGCCAGTGCTCTTAACTGCTGTGCTCTCTGTCTGGCCCCTCATTCATACCCCCCCCCCCCCCCCCCCCCCCCGGGGGGGGGGGGGGGGCCCTAGCTGTTTAAGTTGGTCTTTATTTTTAAAATAGTTTATTTAGAAGGAAATGAATAGCAGATACTATATGTTAGATCTGAAGGAAAATAGCTTTTTAAATTTTTTTTATTTATTTTTTTTGTCTTTCTGAGACAGGGTCTTCCTGCAGTCCCAGCTAGCCTGGAACTCACTATGTAGACCAGGCTGGCCTTGAACTTAACAGAGATCCATCTACCTCTGCCACCCAAGTGCTGGGATTAAAGGTGTAGACCACCATGCCTGATTTGAAAATAGCTTTTTTTGTAGTCCTTTGGCTCCCAATTCTTTGTAGCTCTATAGTCTTTGGTCAAAAGACTGGGGTCAGGGAGCAGAACGAGGCCATTCTGAGCTGCTGCACCTTGGGAGTGTCCTGAGAAAGGTGTTCAAAAATCCCCTTCGTAGAACAGCTTCTTGTCTCCATGTGTTCGCCCACAGCTGAGGTGTAATTCAAACTTTGGTTTCTTGTATCAAGGTATTTACTTTTATTTCCTTACTTTCAGAACTGGCTTAAGTAGGAAGGTTCTTACCATTCAAGTGTCTTTCCATCAGCCTAAAGTAATATTTCACAGGTAAACAGGGAGATGCCATGCTGAGCCTTAGGGCCTTTGTCTTTGCTTGTTAACTAGTCTGAGAGTCCTGGTTTTTAGGAAGAATGGGAAGGACACATTCTCTTGTCTATTCTAACTATGTGATATATTAGAACACATTTTCTTAGCCCTTAAAAAACCCACTTTTTCTCAATTTTTGTGAATTCATGTTTTCAATAGATTGATTTAAACAAGAGAACATGTCATTCTTCATTAAGCATTTGTGTTGTGTATATGCTTGTTTTGTAAGCTTTCCCTACTACCTCGGGTCGATTTTTCTTTCTTACTCAGTCGTGGAATGAGCTAGTGCAGATTTAGGTATATAAATTTCATTGAAGATCTTTAGATTGTGGTGTGGGAGTTCGAAGGAAACAGAAGTTTTAGAAAGAGCAGTTTTTCTGAAAGCTAAGGTTTTAATAAATGGATTTTGAATTCTTTCTGAGAATCTGGATGATAGGAACTGTTGCCTGACCCCGAAGTTTAGTCATTACCTCTTCGATCGAGTCCCTGAATTGATAGGGTTTTGGGGAAACTTGGGTCACTTTCTTTCCTTGTTTTCTCGGTGTCTCCTGTTCTTTTCTGGAAAGAGCACCTACAAATTGACTTTTTCCATTTTGGGGATTGTACTAGGAGTGCTCTACCATGGAGCTAAATGGTCAGTTACAAGATTGAAATTTTGTAGTTAGTGTTCTCAGGCTGCTTTATATCTGTGATGCTTCATGTCGGTCAGTGTCATCATGACACTGTGCAGAAGTCCTGCAGGATCCTTTCTTTTCATGAGGAACCCCATTGCACATCACTCTTTTCTGTGTTCTTTCAGTTATTCTATATTCAATTATTCAGTAATTCTTTCATTTTTTTACTTTTTATCTATTTATGTGTATGAGTGTTTTGCCTCCATGTATGTAAGTGTGCTCATGCATCCAATGCCTGTGGAGGTCAGAAGAGGGTATTGGATCCCCTGGAACTGGATTGCGGACAGTTAGCCACCATGTGGGTTTTGAGAACCAAACCTAGGTCCTCTGAGCCATTTCTCCAGCCTCCAATTATTTTACATATGGCATGTTACATGTTCTATAGAGACATACATTGGCAGGTGCTAAGGTAGAGGTGTAACTTAGGTTCTTACTAGCTTTTTTCATACTCATTTTGTCAGTAACTATTTTCTTCATATGGTTATTGTTAAAATAGAATTTTTTTAAAAAAAAATCTGAAGCATTATGCCTGGCTGCATTCAATAATGATTCAGTCAGAATAATAACTATTTGCAAGTGCTTTAATGGTGATCCACTATTCTTCAATCTGTCTAGTAAACTGGCTGTGTAAAATGTAATAAGATTTGGCCTATGCCCTGAATCTTACAAATTTATAGTGGCTTAGCCAGCTGAAAGTTTGTTTCCAGTTCTGTGGTAGAGATGCTACTGCTGCTGGGGATGGAACCCTGAGTTTGGTACATGTTCATTGGGTGCTATCAGACCCTTATTTCCAGTTCTGGAAAGTCTCCTTTATTCATTCTACTCCTTGTACTTTGGACTTCCATGTGCTTTCTTCTTCAATAAATTTTTACTAACTTTGGATCTACTTGTAAGTGATAACACTGTCTCCTTTAAAAGAATTATTTTCATGGCTCATGGATAGAGAGCACATGCTGTTCTTCCAGAGGACTTAAGTTCTGTTTCCCACACTCAGATCAGGTGGCTCACAACTACCTCTAACTCAAGTTCTGATGCCTTCTCCTGGATTCTTAAAAAAATCTTTTATTATAGTCATAGTATGGTTTGTTCTCCTCTGCGTAGGAGTGCAGTGTAGTATAGAAACCCGTACAGTGTTTTATTATTTTAAATATATTTGGTATAGATGGTTGTTTGCTCTTTTTAATTAATTAATTAATTTATTTATTTTTGGTCTTTTTGACAAGTAGCCCCCAGCTAGCCTGGAACTCATTATTTATACCAGGCTGGCCTCTGCTGGGATCAAAGGTATGCACCACCACACCTTCTTATTGATTTTTATTTTGTTTTATGTATATGTTTTGCCTGCAACTATGTAACTGTACCTGTGTAGTCCAGTGCCCATGGAGGCCAGAAGAAGGCATTAGATCCCCTGGAACCAGAGCTACCAATGGTTGTTAGCTGCTGTGTGGGTGCTAGAAATTGAACCTCGGTCCTCTGTAAAAGCAGACAATGCTTTTAACCACCGAGACATCTCTCCAGTCCCTGGTTGCTTAATATTAAAAAAAAATATATATATATATATGTATATTTTTATTGAATTTCTGTGCATTTCATACATCTTTTTAAAAGTAACTTATTGAGAATTTCATACATGAATTTTAGGTTTATTAGTCACTTTTCTGTTGCTGTGATAGAAACACTGACTCAAGCAATTGATAGAAGGAAGAGTTTATTTGAGCTTACGGTTCCAGGGGATTTATAGTCCGTCATGGCAGGGAGGCATGGTGGCTGGAGGTGGCTGGAGCAGGAGCAGCAGAAGTGAAGCTCTCACGTCATCACATAGGCACAGGAAGCAAGAGAGCAACTGGAGATCCGGCAAGGCTTAAGATGTAAGCCCACCCCCAGTGATGTGCTTCCTCCAGGATAGCCCACACCTTCTAAAACCTCCCAAAACAGTGCCATCATCTGGGGACAAAATGTCCAAATACTTGGAGCCTATGGGGGACATTTTCATTCCAACCATCACATAAGGTGTTTTGATTAAATCTACGCGCACTCCCTCCCTTCCAAACCTCCCATATCTCCCCATCACCTTTTTTTCTGATAACTTCATGTACTCTTCCTTCTTTAATTTTTTTTCCAACGGGCTTTTGGTTACTCTGACATTGCCCTCTGAAGAGGTAACCGTAAAATCTTTTAAGGATTAGATAAAAGCTCCAAAATATTTTCAACACTTTTGGCCTTTGGAATGGAGTAGGTTGCTAAGAGGCCCAAGGACATTATGAGTTTTAGCCAAGAAACTGGCTACTTTTCTTTGGGGTCTTTTTACCCTAACTGCCTAGCAAATTCCTACCTCCTATTCTTATCACACCATCCTCTGAAAAGGTTGCCCAGGTTGCAGATAGGGAATCTGGATGCAGACAGCTCTGGCTTCTTCTATGCTGAACAGGGATGCAGGGTGAGGGTGCTGAACAGAGACACAGGGCGAGGCAATTGGAGTACCCCTTCAGTCTATTTAAAAGACTCCCAAATTGCATAACTCTTATCTCTAGGGGGAAAAGAAAGTCCTTGACTGGTGACTAGGAGATATGAAAGAGAAGTAAAGGCAAGAGTAATTAACATTACAAGTTCCAGACAGGGAACTAAAAAAAAGTCAGAACAGGGCAGTTTTCAAGTGTTCATATGAAAATCCACTGAAATTTCTTGACAAGGCTTCCAAAAGCATCTCTCTATTGGGTTCTTCCTCATTTTTCTTTTGGTTTTTCTTTTGTCTGTCAAGGCTGGACATTCACTTGTTATATTTTTTTTCTATCCTTTCACCTTAAGGTAGTGCTTGTCCTTGAAAGTGAGATGAGTTTCTTGCAGACAACAAAAACTTCTAGATAGGGGGAGAAAAAAATTTATCTGTCGTTTTAGAACAATAGCTGGTTGTCTCCCTTAGCAACAGGTGGGCACTACAGTTTGGAGATCAAGATTTAAAGTCTTGCATTTGAGCAGCACTTTCTGGTTAGGAACAAAATCATCAATGAGAAATAATTGTCTAAATCACTTTTTATATAGTGTTTTGTTTCTTAATCCATTCAACTGTCTGTGTCTTTTGAGTGGGAAGTTCAGTCCATTGATATTTAAAGTTAATGAAAGATGAGTATTGAATCCTGTCATTTTTATTTCTGTTCATATTCTTGGTATAGCTGTGCATTTCCACAGTTATACCTTCACTGAGGTTCTTTCTGTAACCCCTTGGGTATAGTCGTTCCTTTCTTCAGCTTTGTATTGCTTCAAGAACTCTCTGAAGGGCTGGTTTTGTGGACATGAATTCTTTCAGCCTATAATAGACATTGTGGCTGGGTATAGTAGTCTGGGTTAGCATCTGTGGTCATTTAGAACTGGGAATACTTTGGTCCAGGCTCTTCTGGCTTTCATAGTTTGCACTGAAAAGTCAGCTGTAATCCTGATGGATTTTATATGTGACTTGTTTTTCTTTTGCTGCTTTCTGTATTTTCTGAAATATTGTATTTGTTCATATGTTTGAATTTTTACTATGATGTGCTGTGGAGAGTTTCTTTTCTGGTCCTGTCTATTTGGTGTTCTATATGCTTCTTGTATTTGTATGGGCATGTCTTTCTTTAATTTTGGAAATTTTCTTCTATGATTCTGTTGAAGATCTGGTCCATGCCATTATCTTGGGATTCTTCTTCTTCCTGTATGCCTATGATTCGCAAGTTTGGTCTTTTTATGGTATCACTCAATTCCTGCATATTCCATTCTTGTGATTTCTTAAATTTTGTACTCTCTACTTGAGTAGTCCAATTCTTCCACTTTGTCTTCCAGTCTTGATATTCTGTTTTCCATTTCATTAATCCTATTGGTGAGGCTTTCTCCTGTCTGTTTCTAATTGGCTTACTGAGTGTTTCACTTCCTTCTTCATTTCAGCTTGGTTATTCTTCAATATTTCTAACTCTTCTGAATTCATTCAGAAGTTTATCCCTATTTTCTTTCATTTGTTTGATTTCTTTGTTTGTTCTTTAAATTCACTGAATTTGGCTGGGCATGGTGGCACATGCCTTTAATCCCAGCACTTGGGAGGCAGAGGCAGACAGATCTCCATAGTGAATCGAGGCCAGCCTGGTCTCCATAGCGAATCCAGGCCAGCCTCAACTACAGGGAGACCCTGTCTCAAAAAGACCAAAAAAAAAAAAAAAGCCATTAAAAAAAACACAGAAAATAACCAATCAATCAATAAATTCACTGAATTCATCATGTTTATAACTGTGCTTTTAAGTTCCATGTCCTGTGTTACCTCTGGGAGATTCTCATTGTACTTCTCCAGAGGTGGGGATATATTACTTTGGTTTTCCATGTTATTATTTTTTTCTCTGTGACTTTGACATGTGTATTTCTTTTGTAGTTTCCAATTCTTGTGTGAGACTCAAGCCGTCCTTTGTTGAATTTAGGTCTGCTTCTTTTTGTGCCTTTGTGGTTTACTTGTTGGGCATGAAAACCTGGTTGGTCTAGGCTTCAGGTTCTCTGTTTTGATTTTATATTGGAGTGTCCAGATTGCTTTCATCTTCAGGAGTTCCCACAGAGGCCCAAGTCAGATGAGGATCAGATGCTCTCAGGCTTTCTCCTAAGGTCTACTTCTCTCCAGGAAAGATGCTGCCCTGAGGAATTTGGGGGCTGGGCTGGCCTGGGACCACATCCCAGGAAAGATGCTGGTCCCAGGAAGCTGGTGACTGTGCCACCCAGGATGGGGGTGGGAGGAGGCCCCAAGGGCTCCTGGGGACTACTGGGAGGAACTGGGTTGGTCTGGATGCAAAGGATCAGGAAGCAGTAGGGATTCTGGGACAAGAGGTCAGTCCACGCATTTGGGGTGCCAAGACAAGAAATAGTCCAGTACCCAAACTGGAAGGAGAGATGGGGTGGGGGAGCTGGGAGGGTGAATGAGGCTGGGGGAGTCAAGGTGCAGTGGGTGCCACTGGACTTTCCCAGGAAAGATACTGGCACCAGAAAGGGCAGCTGTGCAGCCCAGAGAATATAATAGACATTTTTGCTGGGTATTCTGGGCTGGCACCTATTGTCATGTGGAACTCAAAATACCTTGGTCTAGGCTCTTCTGGCTTTCATAGTTTGCATTGATAAGTCAGCTGTAATTCTGATGGGCTTTCCTTTGTATGTGACTTGTTTTTCTTTTTCTGCTTTCAGTATTCTCTTTTTTGATAGGTTAAAAATTGGGATGGAGAGCGAGTGTGCATGTGGATGGAGGAGGCAGCGAGGCACAGTTGGAATTCTCAGCGGGATACAGCTTTATTTCACATGGGACACGTTTCCCTTGGGGAAGGGAAAGATGTCAGGAAAGGGAAAGATGTCAGGGAAGGGAAAGATGTCAGGGAAGGGAAAGATGTCAGCCCATGAGCTATGAGCTGGGACTTTATATATGGGGGCTTTAGGGTGTAGAAGGGCCTCCCTCCCCCAACTAGAGCCCTTATACTCTGTTATCCCTGCTACTGTCTGCTGTGTTGTCAGCATCCCCAGCCATTCCCCACTACTTGCCCTTCTGGTGAATCTAGTCAACCTATCTAGAGGTCTTTGTTTTAGGAAGGTCAGCTGTTTCTCATCTAGCAGCAATCAGTTGTCAATATTCTTTTAGATAAGATTAGGGTCTGCTGTTCCACCAACTCAAAAGAAGGTATCTTCTATCTGGCATTGTTGCTTGTTATGTAGCCTATAGCTATACATATGGACTCTTAAAAATTATATTGGCCCCTTTAATCTTTGGTTATATTTTCCTTTTGGATATTTAAGACCATATAGTTGGCCTAAATAAATCTATTTATTTTTACGTTTTTACATTTGACATTTATTTTTACAATGACATCGTAAAGTCATTTGAGGATCTGTTTCTCAGGGGTCACATGGGCTTGGGAAGAGCTCCTGGGTCCTTTCTTTTACCAGTTCCATCTTCTGAA
>NW_008329624.1:3279961-3284431 GCF_000622305.1 Nannospalax galili
CACCCAAGAAGGTTAGTTCCACCAGTCTGGTATTTTTAATTACTGTGTGTCATTTAGATAAATCTTGGGTAAAGACCAGTTGTTCTCAGATAAACCTTACCTAGACATATATTCCTTGATCTGCTATGTATAATTTGTCAGTAAGTTGTAGGAGTAATATGGTTCCCTCCGGTTTTCAAAACTAGCTGGGCATTGTTTATCTCTCGCATAGTCTCACCCCTCCATCATGGTTTTCCCACTTAAGGGGCCCTCTTTTAATGAATGAGCACAACCGTCAAAAAGCCCAATTGTCACCATGTTTAGCGATCAGGCTCAGCTGAAGTCGTGGTGATGGTAGTTATTTCATGCAGAAGGGACTGCTGTATAGCATCATCTTATTAAAAGGACCTGGAATTTAAAAGGATTTGGTGCTAGGATCCACATAGGAGGGAGAACATACTGCTTTTGTTTTTCTGAATCTGTGTTACTTTAGTATAATAGTTTCTAAATCCATCTATTTACCTGCAAATTTCATTATTTCTTTACTGCTGAATGGAACTCCATTGTATAAATATACCATATTTTTGTTGACCATTTGTCAGTTGAGGGCACTTAGGTTGTTTCCATGTCTTAGCTATTGTGAAAAGAGCAGCAACAGCTTAATATTTTTTTCCCAGTTAATTATTTAATAACCACATACTTAGAAGAAGCATTTCATTACAACAGCATTGACATATTCAATAACAATTTTCTGAGCTAAGATGCATCTTTTAAAATTGGCTGTAAATTTTTAAGTTTACAGTTTAATTATTACAGTTATACAATATTGTACTCAGTATAAACCATATAAGACAAAATTAAATGAGGTTTTAAACTTTATAAAAGATCTCCATTTCACTATAAAAATACACAGTTTCATACAGAAAAATTCATTTTCAATGCAATTGACATTAAGATGTTTGCACATGTGTTTCTAATCTCTATATATCTGATTATAACTAGTGATTGTCAGTTTTTCAAGATAGGGTCCCACTGCTGTGTAACTCAGGTTAGCTTTGTGTTGCCTGAGGCTAGTTTCAAAGTTGAAGTTCTCCTCAGTAATATCTTTATGAAAAACAGCTTTTTAAAAAATAAAATAAAATTACTGGAGTATTTTACATTTCAGCCATTATTTCAAACATCTGGCTTTTGGAAAGATGGCTAGATTTGTTAAATCTATTGTTGGAAGTGTATGAGAAAAGTCCAGTGTTGTACAGATAGCTAATTGGAAAAGGAATGAGTACTTTAGTTTTTTTTTCAAATAGTCACAAATATCATTCTTAAATGTTACCACTCATGCCAGGTGTGGTGGCACACACCTTTAATGCCAGAGTCAGGTGGCAGAGGCAGGTGGATCTCTGTGATTTCAAGGCCTATATAGCAAGTTCCAGGCTAGCTGGGGCTACAGGGAGACCTTGTCTCAAAATGACAAAAAAAAAGAAAAAATTACAACTCATTCAGTTACAGTTTCCTTTCAGAAACTTTTTTGATTTACTTTTCTTTTATGTGTATGTGTGTTTTGCCTGCATGAATGTAAGTGCACCTGTGTCATGCAGTGCCCATAGAGGCCAGAAGAGGGCATTGGCTGCCCTGGTACTGGAGTTACAGATTGTTGTTAACTGCCATATGGGTGTTGGGAACTGAACTTGGGTCCTCTGGAAGAGCAACCAGAGCTGTTAACTGCTGAGCCATTTCTCTAGCCCCAAGTTAAGTTTCTTAAAAGCTAATTGGTATATAGAATTTGAAATATGTCAATTAATCTTTTATATTTTCATTAAAATCCTTTTGTCTGTCTGAAATCTCAGTTCTTTAGAGACTGAAGTAGGAGGATTGTGAGTTTGAGGCTTGCCTGGACAGCTTGGGCTACATAGAGAGACCCTTGTATCAAAAAAAACAAAACAAAATTTTAAAACCCAAACCAAAATGTCCATTTTTCTTTCTCGCATCTTGAATCGATCTTTTACTCAGATGCAGTTTCCATCAGTGTTTTTTTGGAAATTATCACTTCACCAAGTGTTGTGTGAGACTATTCCCAGGGAGACATAAACATCTTATCACCCCAGATAAGGAACTGGCAGCAGACCAAAGGATATCATCAAAGTCCAAATTGGTGAACCAGTGAGTTTTATTGGGGTTACCTACAGGAGCACACATGGGTGATGGCTCTCCAAAGCTGGAAACCTGAACTCACTGCACAATTTGCAGGCAGGTCACCAGGTTGGAGGGTGTCTCTTCTAGGCAGCTCAGCTGGTGTGAGAGTGCCTCTGACCAGTTTTAGGACTTACATAGTTTAGAGAGGGAAAGATCTAGTGGATCTGATCAGTTTCAGGAACTTCCTGAAGGTATTGAGTTGTTTCCACCCTGAACTTAATGAAATTCCCTACAGGATGGAATGTTTCACCTTTTAGAAGAATCCTACATGTTAATGAGCTTTCCTCCAAGAAGGAGTGTCTTATTTCAAAAGAAATTGTTAAATAACACCAAGGATGTACATCTTCTAAATACTGACATGTTAGTCCATTTTGTGTCGTGACAAAATATTCAAGGCTGGGTACTGATAATGTGTAAAGTGAAGAGGCACATTAGCTCACAGTTTTGGAGGCTGAAGCCCAAAATTGACCTAGTCTGTGTTACTGGCCTTTGGTGAGGGCCTTGTGACTGTGTTGTAGATTGCATCTTATGACAGAAGTATGTGTGAGAGATCACATGGCAAGATAAAGTGGGAAGAGGACATTCACTCAACACCTGCTCTTGTAAAAGCCAATATATTTTTGTCACTGTGTGAGACCAGCATTAATCCTGAAGGGTAATTGTGACCCCAGGAGCCTGCCACTAGATCACCTCTTCACAATCCCATCTTTAAGTGTTATGTACTGGGGAACTACAGTTCCAGTACATGAACCTCAGGGACAAATCATATCCAGGCTATGGGAGTATACAATGAAATATATAATACAGAATTTATGAATATATTTAGTAGTGTCACCCCCAGTTGCATGGAGAATGTCTTTGAGCTTTAGGAAACTGTCACGTCTGGAGTGACAGATGCTTACTTTTCCAAAATTCTGATTTTAATTTGAAAGCTCAACTTTTCTCATTGACAAGAAATAGTGCCAAAAGTGATGATGGGCAAAATTAACCCAATGTGAAACTAATAAATTATGACCTCAGTGTAACTTTGTATGTATAGTAGATGAGTAAGTACTAACAAATATACTAGATAGGAACTTGATGTGCTCCTAATCATAAGCCTAATAAGTGTGCTTGTTGATACTGTAGAAATAACAGGACTATGGAAGGTTCTATTTGTATTAAAATCATAAAGGCCACTCGTCTCAGTCTCAGACTGAGACAGGACAAGGCAGACAATCCCACAAAAATCGCAGTCTGTGGGTGCCTTGAAGAATGCTGCCTCTTGCAGTGGTTTTGAGGACGTACCTACTGCAATGTGTCATATTTGTTAAAATTACTCAGATTGTACTGGCATTGGTAATACATCGTGTTACTAGAAATGGCACAACCCTTGCCCATACTTGCCCAAAAGAAATCTCTCCTTTTTCTAAAAACACAAACTGCCCAACTTTCCTGTAACAGCCCAAAGGGCACGTGTGCTTCTGTGCTGGAAGGCTCAGATCAACGACTATGATCACTGCCAAGGGATGATGTGAAAAATCCTATGAAAACCTGTATTTCTGATCTTTGTGTTATTTTCTTTGGAGCAGGAGCTTAGACCGAGGCCTGTACCTAGAAAAGGATAAAGTTTGCTTTCTGAGTATGGTTGGAGTCTTCATGCTCTGCTTGGGCCAGCCTCAGTTTAATTCCCATAACACTGACATGTTTAAGAAATAATCTACCAAATACCCAACCAAACATAAATAACCATAGTTGGTCATTCACTCTTTCCAGTAGATATGTTATTCCATGGGAAAAAACCCAGCTAGCTCAGTTTGCTCCTTACGTTTTAAAATGTTTTCCCTCAGGATTGTCGTGCACTTGACAGTCATCAGAGTGCTTTATGCTTATTTGGTATTTTAGAACATGGAATATTAAAAAGCCACAAACTTAAAAGGTCAACATTTTATCAATTTTTACAAACTGCTGCAAAAGGCCAATATTTAATCAAATTAATAATTTTTATTGTTGCCAGTCTTAGTGGCAATAAGCTTTTTTTCATTTTAAAAATATTTATTTTTTTAACTTTTACAAAAACTTTATTGAGAAATACATGTATATAGGGTGTTTTCATGAAATCCATGCCCACTCGCTCCCCTCCAGCACCTCCCATATCTTATCTCCCCATCACTCTTTTCTTTTTCTTTTTTTTTTCTTCTTTCATTTATTTATTTTTATGGGGCTTTTGGGTACTCTAACATTCCCCCCTTCTGAAGAGGTAACCCTAAAATCTTTTAAGGATTAGATACAAGCTCCCAAATTCTTTTAACATTTTTGGCC
>NW_008329624.1:3284679-3290883 GCF_000622305.1 Nannospalax galili
GTTTTTCTATGCTGAATAGGGACGCAGACTGAGGCAATTGGAGTACCCCTTCAGTGGGTCTATCTAAAAGACTCCCAAATTGCATAACTCTTGTCTCTAAGGGAAGAAGAAAGTCCTTGACTGGTGACTAGAAGATGTGAAGCAGAAGTAAAGGCAAGAGTAATTAGCATTACAAGTTCCAGACAGGAAACTAGAAAAAAGTCAGAACAGGGCAGTTTTCAAATGTTCATATGAAAATCCACTGAAATTTCTTAACAAGGCTTCCAAAAGCATCTCTCTATTGGGTTCTTCCTCATTTTTCTTTTGTCTTCCAAGACTGGACTCTAGAGTGATGGAGTCAAGATTTGTTTTCAAGTATTTTGATAGCTGTTGGAGTAGTTAGAATCAGTGTCAGTTCCCTCTCAAAGGCTTCTAAACATCCAATAAGGTTAGTTCCACTAGTCTGGTACTTTTAATTATCATGTGCTATGTAGATAAGGCTTAGGTAAAGAACCAAATACCCTCAGATAAACATTGACTAGATATATATTTTGTTCCTAAAACTAGTTGACTGAACTATGACCATAGAAATTTTAAGATTATGTGTATTTTTATCTCATATATATCATAACAAACCTAAACAGACCTTTATCACTTGCTTAGACTTTCTCATTTTTTCTATTTTGGAAAATGTCTCCATTCCGATGTCTTTTTAACATCTTTTACATTCTCCTTTTCTTCTTTTTTTAAGAATTATGAGACATAATAGCATTAACAAATTTTCCATCAGTTGTGAAACTTCATTTCCTGGGGATGGTAAGCAATGCTTATTCCCTTTCAAGGTTCTAGTATCAAGCCAATGTTTGATTGAAGTTTTACTAGGGAACCAATGAATTTATTGAGCTTACTTACCGAGATAACTTAGGGGTTGCTGGGGTGTATGTATGACCTGAGGGTATGCACACTGGATAGACTTTACCCATCATGGGTCATGCCTTCTCTCCCTATCCTTTCCCAGATTGTATACCTTAGCCCTCCCCAAATTCAGGAGGCTATGAGTGATTAGGGTCAAATTAGATATAGTTGGCTGGGAAGAGTGGCTGGATGAGGTGAGGTCCAGTGACCCTGCTTGGCCCTCCTTTAATGAATGAGCACAACCATCAAAAAGCCCAATTGTGATGATGTTTAGCGATCAGGCTCAGCTGAAGTCGTGATGATGGTAGTTATTTCATGCAGAAGGGACTGCTGTATAGCATCATCTTATTAAAAGGACCTGGAATTTAAAAGGATTTGGTGCTAGGAGCCACATATGAGGGAGAACCTACGTCGTTTGTTTTTCTGAGTCTGTGTTATTTCACTTAGTATTAACAGTTTTTAGATCCATCCATTTACCTGCAAATTTCATTATTTCATCCCTCTTTATTGCTGACTAGAACTCCATTGTGTAAATATACCACATTTTTGTTAACCACTTGTCAGTTGAGGGGCACTTAGGTTGCTTCCATCTCTTAGTTATTGTGAAAAGAGCAGCAACAAACATGGTTGTACAAGTGTCTCTACAATAGGATGCGTCCTTTGGGTGTATGCCAAGGAGTGGTATAACCAGGTCATATGATAGGTTCATTTTTAGTTTTTCAAGAGTTCTCCATACTGTTTTCCGTAGGGGTTGCACAAGTTTGGAATCCCACCAGCAGTGAATGAGCATTCCCCTTTCTCCACATCCTTGCATTTGGTATCATTTTTTTCTCTTGATCCTAGCCAGTCTGATTGGAGTAAGATGATACCTTAGGGTGGTTTTAATTTGCATTTCCCTAATTACTTACTAACAGTGTTGAACACTTTTTGAGATGTTTCTTAGCCATCTTTATTTCTTCCTTTGAGAACTCACTGTTTAGATCTTTAGCCCATCTTTTAATAGAGTTATTTGCTTTCTTCTTTGTTTTTTGAATTCTTTATATATTCTGGATGTTAAGCCTCTGTCAGATGTGTCACCGGTGAAGATTTTCTCCCACTCTGTGTTTTCTCTTCACATCCTTGATTGTTTCTTTTGCTGTTCAGAAGCTTTTTAGTTTAATGAGATCCCACTTGTTGACCTTAATTCCTCTGACTTTAATTCCTGAGCAATTTCCGTTTGATTTAGAAAATCCTGTGCTACACCTATATCCTGTAAGTTACTGCCAATATTTTCTTCTAATAGTTTCAGGGTTTTCAGCTCCACATTGAGGTCTTTGATCCATCTGGAGTTGACTTTTGTGTAAGGTGAAAGATAAGGGTCAAGTTTCATTCTTCTACAGGTGGAGATCCAGTTTTGCCAGCACCATTTGTTGAAGATGCTGTCTTTCCTCCATTGTGTGTTCTTGGCACCTTTGTCAAATATCAGGTGGCTGAAATTGCGTGCACTCGGGTTTGGCTCTTCAATGATCTTCCATTGATCTATGGGTATATTTTTGTGCCAGTACCATTGGAGGTCCTTCCATCTCCTGGTGTCTTCCTCAGTCTCTTTCTTTAACATTTAAAATTTCTATTGTAGAGATCTTTGATGTCTTTGGTCAGATTTATTCCAAGATATTTTATTTTTATTGCAGCAATTGTGAATGGGAGCATTTTCCTGTATTCTTTCTCTAACTGCTTGTTATTGGTATATAGAAAGGCTACTGATTTTTGTAGATTGGTTTTATGACTGCCACTACACTGAAAGTGTTGATCAGTATATCACTATGGAATGCTAAATACATCATAACAACAGGCTCTGAAGTAGCTTTTTAATTTTTCTTCTTGAGACAGGGGTTCCCTGTAGCCCCAGTTGGCCTAGAACTTGCTGCACAGACCAGGCTGGCCTCGAACTCACAAAGATTTTCCTGTCTCTGCCTCCCAAATGCTGGGATTAAAGGCATGAGCCACCACGCCAGGTTGAAAGGCTACTGATTTTTGTAGATTGATTTTATAACCTGCCACTACTGAAAGTGTTGATCAGTTCTAGGAGTTTTCTGGTGGAACTTTTGGGATCTCTTACAACTAGTTATCATATCATCTGCAAAGAGTAATGGTTTAACCTCTTCTTTTCCAATTAGTACTGTAATTTCCTTCTGTTTTACTGCTCTAGCAAGAGTTTCAAGCACTATGTTGAAACGGAGTGGAGATAGTGGCCATCCTTCTCTGGTTCCTGATGTTAATGGGAATGCTTCCAGTTTTTCTCCATTTAGAATGATGTTGGCTATGGGTTTGTTATATGTGGCTTTAATTATGTTGAGGTATGTTCCCTCAGTCCAATTCCCTCTAGGACTTTGAACATAAATGCATGCTGAATTTTGTCAAAACGTTTTTCTGCTTCTATTGAGATGACAATGTGGTTTTTGTCTTTGAGTCTATTTATATGATTTATGACATTTATTGACTTGTGTATATTGAACCATCCTTGCATCTCTGGGATAAAGCCGACTTGATCATGGTGAACAATCTTTCTGATGTGTGTTTGTATGCAGTTTGCAAGTATTTTGTTGAGAATTTTTGCATCTATGTTCATTAAGGATATGTATGGGTCTATAGTTTTCTTTTTTGGTTGTGTCTTTACCTGGTTTGGGTATTAGAGTGATGCTGGCTTCATAGAAGGAATTTGGGAGTTCTCCCTGTGTTTCTATCGTTTTGAATAATTTAATATTTTAATAGTATCAGGTGGAGGTCTTCTTGAAATGTCTGATAGAATTCTGCTGTAAATCCAACTGGGCCTCGGCTTTTTTTAGTTGGGAGGCTTTGTATTACTGTTTCAATTTCAATATTATGGGTCTGTTTAAACTGTTGATCTCTTCTTGGTTTAAGTTTCGTGGTTCCCATGATTTCAGATATCCATCCATTTCTTGTAGACTTTCAGATTTAGCAGTGTATCAGTTTTTAAAATATTCCCTTATAATGATTTGGATCTTTTGGGTGTCTGTCATGATGTTTCCCCTTTCATCTCTGATTTTGTTGACTTGTATTCACTCACTCTTTCTTTCTTTCTTTCTCTCTCTCTCTCTCTCTCTCTTTCTTTCTTCTTTCCTTCCTTCCTTTCTTTTTGAGACAAAGTTGTACTATGCAGTGCAGGTGGCTTCAAACTTTCAAAGAACCAGCTCTTAGATTCATTGATTCTTTGTATTGTTTTCTTTGTTTCTATTTCATTAATTTCTGCTCTGCTTTCTGTTATTTCTTCTCTTCTGCTGGGTTTGGGTTTCATTTGTTCTTGCCTCTCCAGTGCCTTGAATTGCAGTGTGAGGTCATTTATTTGGGCTCTTTCTAATTTTTTAATGTAGGCACTTAGAGCTATAATCTTCCCTGTTAGGACTGCTTTTAATGTGTCTCAGAGGTTGTGTTGTGTTGTATTGTCCTTTTCATTGAATTACAGGAATTCTTTCATTTCTTTTTTAATTTCTTCTTTGACTCACTCATTGTTCAGGAGTGTGTTGTTTAATCACCATGAGTTCGTGTAGTGACTAGGGCTTTGTCCAGTGTTGATTTTGTGCTTTATTGCTTTGTGGTCTGATAGAATGCATGGAATTATTTTATTTTATTTTATTTTGTTTATTTTATTTTAATTTAATTTAATTTTATTTTATTTTAGTCTTTTAGAGACATGGTCTCTCTGTAGCCCGAGCTGTCCTGGAACTCACTATGTAGACCAGGCTGGCCTTGAACTCACAGAGATCCGCCTGCCTCTGCCTCCCAAGTGCTCGGACTACAGGTGTATTTTAATATTTTTGAATTTGTTGAGATTTGTTTTGTGGCCCTGTATGTGGTCAATTTTTGAAAAAGTTCCATGGGGTTCTGAATAGAAAGTGTATTCTTTGGTGTTTGGGTGGAATATCGAAAGATGTTTGATGTACATTATCATTTAATTCAGAGGTCTCTGTTTTTCCTTTGTCCAGTCGACCTGTCTAATGGAGACAGTGGGGTATTGAAGTCCCCTACTATTCCTGAGTTGGGGTTAATCTGTGTCTTAAAGTCCTGTAGTGTTGTTTTTATGAATTTGGGTGCACCAGCAATTGGTGCATATATGTTAGGGATTGTAATATCGTCTTGGTTAACTGTTCCTTTGATTAGAATGAAGTGATCTTCATTATCTCTTCTCATTAGTTTTACTTTGAAGTCTATTTTGACTATTAGAATTGCAACCTCTGCTTGTTTCTTAGTGCTGTTTGCTTGAAATATTCTTTTCCATCCTTTTACCTTAAGGTAGTGCCTGTCCTTGAAGGTGAGATGGGTTTCTTGCAGACAGCAAAGAGATGTTTTTTTTTTTCTTAGTCCATTCACTTAGCCTGTGGGGGTGTTTTGAATGAGGAGTTCAGTCCATTGATATATAAGGTTATTATTGAAAGATGTGTATTGGTTGCCATCATTTTGATTGCTTTTTGTGTTCTCTCTGTAATTTTGTATTTCCTAGATTATACCTTTGTTTATATTCTTTCATTGCCCCTGGGGTATAGTTGTTTCTCTCTCTGTTCTCTGTATTGCTTCAAGCATTCTTTGAAGGGCTAGTTTTTTGGACATGTATTCTTTCAGGCTATTCGTGTCATGGAAAATTTTTCTTTCCCCCTCAACTAGAATAGACATTTTTGCTGGGTAAAGTATTCTGGGCTGGCATCTATTGTCATGTAGAGCTGGAAATACCTTGGTCCAGGCTCTTCTGGCTTTCATAGTTTGCATTGATAAGTCAGCTGTAATTCTGATGGGCTTTCCTTGTATGTGACTTGTTGTTTCTCTTTTGCTGCTTTCAGTATTCTCTTTCTGTTCTGTACATTTAGTGTTTTTACTATGATATGTTGTGGGGTCTTACCTTTCTGATCCTGTGTATTTGGTGATCTGTGTGCTTCCTGTATTTGTATGGGGATGTCTTTCCTTAATTTCAGGACATTCTCTTCTACAATCCTGTTTAAGATCTGGTCAGCCCCCATCCTCAGACCTCTTGGGGTAAGTCCATAGCGCAGCCCTCCGTGCTTTGACTCCCCAAGCCACATTCACCCTTCCATCTCCCCCGCTGTTCTCTACTCCTAGTTTGGGCCCTGCACCATTCCTAGTCTCAGGTCCCCAGACACCTGGGGAACCAATACTGCTTCCTGATCCTTTTCACCCAGAACAACTCAGTGCCCTTCTTGGGCCCCAGGAGCACCGCTTCTGGACCTGGCCCCACCCTCACCTCTCTCTGCTTCCCGTGACCTGCACCACTGGCTAACTCTCCTAGCCTACAATCCTATC
>NW_008329624.1:3292192-3292345 GCF_000622305.1 Nannospalax galili
CCCACTATCTCAATTAGACAGGTCAACAGGCCAGAGACTTAACAGAGAGACATCTGAATTAAACAAAACTATATATCAAATTGACTTAACAGATATCTACCGAGTCCACCCAAA
Source organism: Nannospalax galili (assembly GCF_000622305.1). Lineage (NCBI taxonomy): Eukaryota > Metazoa > Chordata > Mammalia > Rodentia > Spalacidae > Nannospalax > Nannospalax galili. The sequence continues at coordinate 3,292,307 of NW_008329624.1, forward strand.
CACCAAAGGACATACTTTCTACTCAGCACCCCATGGAAC
>NW_008329624.1:3293405-3294300 GCF_000622305.1 Nannospalax galili
AAAAAAAATTGACATATGTTCTCCCTCATATGTGGATCCTAGGATCAGACTCTGATAAATATGTATGCAAACAGACATAACTGCAGGAACCAGGACAAGGGTAAGGAAACAGTGAGGTAAAGGAAAAGAAATAACCTGAAGGAGAAGAATAGTAGGTAACAGACCTTAATAAGGCAGATATGGATAAAAATTGGGTTAGATTAAGGGAGGGGGGAGGGAAGGGTATACGAGTAACCTAGGGGATAAATAGAAAGAAGCAGTTCAACAGAGGTAGGATCTTAGGAGCAAGGGTATTAGTAAGGAAGAAAGAGGGGGAAGTGGGGGCACCTTAAGTGGGAAAACCATGATAGAGGGGGGAGACGATGCAAGAAAGAAACAATGCCTAGCTAGTCACGAAAACTAGAGGGAACCATATTATTCCTATAATCTACTGACAAATTATACTTAACAGATCAAGAAATATATCTCTAGATAAGGTTTATTTGAGACCAACTGGTCATTACCCAAGATTTATCTGCAGGACACGCAGTAATTAAAAATGCCAGAATGGTGGAACTAACCTTCTTGGATGTTTAACAGACATACCTTGAGATCTATACTAATTGGGTCAGAGGGACACAACCTACACTTTTTGCTCCTTGCCCTCCTAGGTCGCTTAGTTCCCAGGGACTATGAGCATCTCGCAAAATGTCCTGTAATGGTGGTGGGTCATCTGACCTCTTGATCAAGGAGGCCAAGGAGACCCCACCAGATGGACTTGAACCAATGTCCAGTCTATAAAGAGGAGGGTCAACACGGAGGAATTATTTCCTCCATGCTTCCAGGAGAAGCCAACAATGGTCGCGCAGGACCTTTGACTTATCTTCACATAGATGAAACTGATAAAAGAAAGGAG